>NW_008796051.1:4260046-4268962 GCF_000699145.1 Aptenodytes forsteri
TGGTGGTGTTGGGTTGACGGTTGGACTCGATGATCTTAGAGGTCTTTTCCAACCTTGATGATACTATGGTTCTATGATTGCTATGCACTGTCTTAAAGATAAAATCATTTGAATGTGCATATGTTTCAAAAACACAGTTCTTGAAAAATGTAGTTCTGTATGATAAGCACCAAGAGAAGTGGATAGTCAGTGTCATAGAAATGATGCAAAGACCCAAGCTAACACATATGTAGACCTAGCATCTCCTACAATGTTTGAATTTTTTTTTTTTTTTGAGGCTTTAATCTTTTTTGATTTTAGTGTGAATAAGCAGTTGCTGAGGGGTTCAAATCCTATCTATCATCCCAGACAATGATACCAAAACAATTTCTTTAATAAATTTCTTTCCCAAAGCAGGATTTGTCTCCAGATTTTCCTTCTTAAAACATCTGCACAAATGTACTTATGTCATTAGGACAGGACCTTAGAAACCCAACTTCAGGTTGTCTACTCTGCAGATTTCAGACCAGAATGGATGATTCAAATTTCACTTCTGACTACAGTAAGTTAGTGAAATTCATTGGAGTTTTGTAGGTATAAAACAGCAGGAACAGAAGAAGTCCCAACATTTCTTAATCAGGATATTAATAATTTTCCTCTTTTCTCTTCTGTACTGACTCCCTCTTTTGTCTGCTGTTCATTTGACACGTGTCAGAAAACACCCACCCACACTTTCATCACACATCTTGTCTTTCAGTCCAACACTGATAAAATCATTCTATGCCAAACTTCAACCTAACTGGCCATTTTTAATAAAATTCAAGTTGTGTGTATCTGCTTGCCACTTAAAAAAAAAAAAAAAAAAAAAAATAATTACAGACACTTTCACTCTACTACAAGTTTTATATCAGAGAGAGTTATTGATTTATTGTCAACATATCCAATCCAATGTTGATGGCTTCTGTAAACACTTTCTTCCCTTTCTAACATGTCCAACCTGGTAATAATGAGCAATCCACATCATCCTCAAGGCACTTTTGACCTGAAGTAGGATATAATAATGTCTGGGTGCACAACTTACAATACTGAGCTATCTTTGTTGCTAGGGTTCTTCTTTTGTAATAAGCATCCTCTATGGCCTGTTCCTGAAGAGAACAACCAGCCATTTCATTACTCACAGATGAAAGGACAGCTCTTAATGGGTCCATTTTTTATATGCCTATCTTAATCAATATGGTTAATAAGACATGCTAAAATTACACTTTGACTGCCTTTGGTCCCTTTCAAGCTTCAATAAATAATATCTTCTAAAAGTTCAAAACAAGAAAAAAAACAACTTGAAATTTAGGCTGAAACTTCCTGCAGTCCTCAAGTAACTCTAGAGGCCCAATATCACTGAATTAAATCAAGACCCATACACAGGCTCCTTTAGGAAGATTTTATTGTTACCATTAAGTGAGTGGGACTAAAGCTGAAAACTTGTGGAAGCAGTTATTTAACCTAAATGGCTAATGCTACTTAAGAATTCCAGTACCACATTTATTCAGTCTTTAATTGCACTCCACTAACAGTTAAAAGGAAAAAAAAAATCTATTTTCCCTTTCTCTTCTTCTCTCCTTCACTCCTATCACTCCTTCTTCCTGATTCACTTACGTCAGAAAATTTGCAAGAGTATTTGAAAGAGATGAAAAAAGAATAGATCTCTTTAGATTCCTATCAAGCTTTAGCAAGTTCCTTATTATTGTGGAAACTTAGGAATGTTAAGCACCTAATTTATGAATATACTTAATGTAAAATCTATGAGTGCCTAAACATCTTTTGCACAACTGACATTAAGCTACCTTCGAAAAGACACGTTCAAAAATAGTCTTAATAGAACTTAAAAAAAAAGTTATACTTCACCTATTATTAGCCCATTAATTAGCTGTTTATTATGATTGAGGTGTAGAAATTAAAGATATTCAATCTAATTGACAATTTTGAAACCAATGGGAACCTTCATATAAGTATAACTGCTATATGGGGTAACTTAGTGTATTAAAAATGCTTTAAAACATGGTAATATATGGCTGCACAGATGTGTGCAACCATTTAATTTTGCTTACATAGTGTAAACTAAAGCTTTTGAAAAATAATTGGGGAAGAGAGAATTAGGTGAGTTCCAGCCGGTTCGTTCAGGATGGGTCCTAAATTCCCTGTTTTTCTTATATTAAAATAACTTATAAAACTTTTTTTTCCCCTTCCCTTCCCTTCCCTTCCCTTCCCTCCCCTTCCCTTCCCTTCCCTCCCCTTCCCTTCCCTTCCCTCCCCTTCCCTTCCCTTCCCTCCCCTTCCCTTCCCTTCCCTCCCCTTCGGTGAGTTCCAGCTGGTTCGTTCAGGATGGGTCCTAAATTCCCTGTCTTTCTTATATTAAAATAACTTATAAAACTTTTTTTTCCCCTTCCCTTCCCTTCCCTTCCCTTCCCTCCCCTTCCCTTCCCTTCCCTCCCCTTCCCTTCCCTTCCCTCCCCTTCCCTTCCCTTCCCTCCCCTTCCCTTCCCTTCCCTCCCCTTCCCTTCCCTTCCCTCCCCTTCCCTTCCCTTCCCTCCCCTTCCCTTCCCTTCCCTCCCCTTCCCTTCCCTTCCCTTCCCTCCCCTTCCCTTCCCTTCCCTTCCCTCCCCTTCCCTTCCCTTCCCTCCCCTTCCCTTCCCTTCCCTTCCCTTCCCTCCCCTTCCCTTCCCTTCCCTCCCCTTCCCTTCCCTTCCCTTCCCTTCCCTCCCCTTCCCTTCCCTTCCCTTCCCCCTTTCTTTTCCTTTTCTTTTTACCTTTCTTTTCCTTTTCTTTCCCTCTCTCAATTTTGTTGTGGTCAGAATGGCAAAAGCTTAAACATTTAGAGATTTTGGATTTTTACTAAACTAGCTTATGTGTCTGCAAAAATTCTTGATCAGCTTTGAGTTATGTATCTACATAAGTCAGCATTTTGATATACTCAGAATGGCCAAAGTCAAAAAAAAACTTGTGAAACCCATGGTAATTGTGTTTTCCTTTCAATAATTCTAAATAGGGATAAGGAAGTAGGAAGGACTATACTATAATTCTGAAATATGTCTGTTTTCTCATGTTAACTTTCATAACACTGTATGATCAAAAAACATAAATCATTAGGAGGAAAAGAAAATTAGAAACATGAATTTTTCAGTGAATCAGATGGAGATGTCAGGTTTGATTTTTTTTAGAATTCAAGTAATTTTCTGGAGCTGAGAATGATTGAAAAAAGAAATATCTTTGCTAAACAGGAAAAGCTAGATGAATGTATATGTTTGATGCTTGCATAGGACTGTCAGCAGAATGAATAGCTCTAGTCATTTATGGTGTTGTCATGGTTTAACCCCAGTCGGCAACTAAGCACCACACAGCCACTCGCTCACCCTCCCCCCCACCTCAGAGGGATGGGCAAGAGAATCGGAAGAGTAAAAGTGAGAAAACTTGTGGGTTGAGATAAGAACAGTTTAATAATTGAAACAACAAAAGAGTGGGGGGGGGGGGGGGCGGAGAGAGAGAGAGAGATGCAACCGCTTGCTACCTGCTGACTGATGTCCAGTCAGTCCCTGAGCAGTGGTCGCTGTCCCCCAGCCAACTCCCTATGTACTGAGCATGACGTCCCATGGTATGGAATATCCCTTATCCCTGTTTGGGTCAGCTGTCCTGGCCGTGCCCCCTAGAGAGAGAGATGCAACCGCTTGCTACCTGCTGACTGATGTCCAGTCAGTCCCTGAGCAGTGGTCGCTGTCCCCCAGCCAACTCCCCCCAGTTTATGTACTGAGCATGACGTCCCATGGTATGGAATATCCCTCTGGCCAGTTTGGGTCAGCTGTCCCGGCTGTGCCCCCTCCCAGCTTCTTGTGCACCTCCTCGCTGGCAGGGCATGTGAAGCTGAAAAGTCCTTGAGTTAGTACAAACACTGCTTAGCTACAACTAAAACATCGGTGTGTTATCACATTATTCTCATGCTAAATCCAAAACACAGCATTATACCAGCTACTAGGAAGAAAATTAACTCTATCCCAGCTGAAACCAAGACAGGTGTCTCAGAGATACAGTCTCAAAATGAGAAGAAGAAACATAGGACAAGCATCAGCAACCTTTAACTCCCCTATTCAATAACTACATTTTCAAACATTTATCCTTCCTGGTTAAGCCTAATGATTTTGACAGCTGAGAGTTCAAGGCAAGCATGTATCAGAGACAACATCAAAAAGCAGCAGTTACAGCCTATCATAGTTACCTTATTGCCATGCAGAGCCTAATTAGAAGATTAGACTTAGCAAAAGGCATCCAATGTGCAGGCACAAAAAGGCCAGCTCTGTGTGAAATTGCTTTTCTTGGCACAGGCAGTTGTCTAAGCATGGAGCTGGTGACACTCTGAAAACCAGCAGGTAGCTGTAGAGGGATTTTTTCCAACAGCAGAACAAAAGATGTGTTCTTTATCTGCAGTACCTTTGCTTGGTAATATTGCAATTTAATTCCCTTTTTAGAGTGATGACTAAATTTAAACTTCCTAACTATAATTAGGAAAACTTAGAGTAATGAAGATGTCAGACCCTGTAAGTTTTCCACAGTGAGACTGTCTTCCTGAAAGAGAGTACAAAGAAAAAAAATGTCCCATTGCAGAGTGTCAGTGTTACAATTGCAGTTTACTTTTAAGTCGTCAAGAGAAAGGCAGGTTAGACTCATCCATTAGGTTTTTAGAAGCTGTAGATTTGAGTCATCCTGTGCCTGTGTGAAAAACACTAGGGGAAAATTTGATGAGCATGGACAGGTCACAATGTTTGCTATGCACTGTAACTGGAGATGATTTTCACTACAGAAAGAAGCATGATTTTAAATCAAAGGATTAAATCAATGTATACACTTAGTAATTTGGAGGATGTGCTTTGGAAAAATTGCTATTCATGCTTAGTGCACTCCCATTCTATTCTCAAGGGTAGAGCTCCTGCTGAGGTTGTATATCCTGTTACACCCTCTCAGGGGGTGTTCAATTGCTGTTTGGAACAAGAACGAACACAGCAGCATTTTTAAACAGAAAGCAGCTAAACCAGAAGTATTTAGCATTTTGAGTGACTAGTTTAAAAAAACAAAAAGCATCAGCATATGTTAAAAAACAATAATTTTTCAGTAAGATATTAACAATATGCATCTTTGATGTATCGAAAGAACATTTTTTATTCAAAGTTTTTCATCCAGCATTGGAGGCAAGCCAGAGAAAACAAGTAACTAACGATTTCCTGAACAGAGCATGTCAGATCCAAGTGTAGTCTGGAATATGGGCCCAAACACATATGAGCGAGACTGTTTTCCCTGGGAAATATGTGTGCATTGTCATGTAATGAAGCAGCTGAAATGTGCATGGTTTACCATAAACAGTCTTGTCACTGCAGCTCCCAACAGACAACAGAGAGAGTGAGATGCGTGTAAGAGAGAGTATCATGCAACGTATGAGGAGCAAAGAGGAGAAAGCCGTGGTGGGAAACAGGAGACAATAAAGTTTGGTGGAAGAGTAGGCAGATGATTATTGCTAAGAAACCTACAAGCAGTGCCATATTTGGCTGGTATAAACAAAACTAAGGCAACTATTCAGAATATGAAAGTTAACCATCAGAAATTATTACATCTTTGCTGCCAAATGCTTGGTAGTACATGAGACTAATCAAATAGGAATAGTTAGTGTAAAAATACCACTAACCTAAGTTAAGGACACAGAGAAGTTGCACAGAGTTACATGTAAAAGGCTTTCCTATTAACAAAGAACTCGGTACTCAAGAATTAATGATGGGAAAAAGTTATCACAAACATTTGACAGTTATAGAAGTCCTGGTAATACCAGTGTAAACACGCTTTAAAAGGTTTCAGCATTGATTAAGAAAAAATCCAGTCTGATCCCTGATTCGAAGGTGAGATTAAATTTATGCTTACCTTTAAATACAAGTTTCTCACTCTAAACGTGACTGGTGTCATGGATTTTTAATATTTTTTCTATCAAAGTCAAACATATACTAATATGTCTTCTGTGATCTGTGTCACCATTTGACTCCACTAGAATTAGAAATAACTTGAAATAAAGATATATTTTCTCAATCAGCATGTACAGCATATAGAACCAATGTTTTGAAATGTGCATCTTCATAATTAAACTATTTTTATTACACAATAATATATTTGCTTTAAATTGTAGGGATTGCTAACACCTGTAGGCATGTTATTACCATGTTAACCTAATTAACACATCATTTTGTTCAACTTAAGAAAAAAGTCTCTGTACAAATATTTTGTTCAGAATATTTAAATTTATTATTACTATCTATGAAGACAGAGGATTGTGTCATACACAATAGTATGATAGAATTAAAGATTTTCATGCTTTGGAGTGCAGAACTAATGTATGGTCAGTGAAACCATTAGGAACTTCCTGATAAAATTTTCTTAGCAGACACGGGCTAATAAAACCATGTACTTTAATAGTATATACTTTAAAGAGTAGAAATGTACCACAAAAGTGACTAGCATAGACACTTTGCAGGGTTATACAAAATAAGATTCTGAAAAATCTTAGCATGGATCAAAATTCTTTTACTGAAGTGTTCAAATGAGCCACAAGGTAATAAAGCTAACCTGTGAAGTACTTGTAAAAGGATCACAGTCTTTGTGTTCAGCTGTACGTTGTAACCATTAAAAAATTAAAAAAATTAACCATTAAAAATACTGGATTTCAAACATAGACATCTTAGTCAAGTTAATTCAGGATGCTTTTCATACTAACTGAATGTCCCCTCTATGACAAAATGGTTTAAAAAGTACTGTTAAGTTAAATTTTCAAGTAACTTGTATTACATCATAGAAGGAGAATAAAAGAGGGAAAAATGTCAGAACTGCTCCATCAGCCTAATCCTATTGAAATAAAAAAACTAATTACATCAAGCTAATTGTACTGAACTGAACAAGCAGGACCAAAAAGTTTTCAAAAGGCTATTTTTGCAAAGACAAGCTATAGAGCGACAACTCCTAATTTTCATTCTTCTCCTTCTTACCCTGAAGGTCTATGTGAATCTCACATTTGCAGTTATAACTGAGAAAAGGAAGTGAATTCTAGAAGAAACGTTTCACTTTTCTACAAAGCATGAGGGGTATGTTATATTTCTGAAACCGGGAGTTGAGTTAGTAATTTGAGATTCTGCAATTTTTACATAATGAGCAATTAATTAACATAATTACAAAGGCAGAGCTTGGGAACACAGAATTGCCATTTCATATCATATTGATGATACGTCTAATCCAGTATCGTACCTCTGACTGTAGACAGTGTTCTGGATGTGACTGAAGGAAGTGCAGAAGAGTGCTTATGGGATTACTGGTTACAGCTGCATGGATACCCCAGCTCTGCTGGAAGTTATCCCCCTGAAGTAAAACAGTTCTGAACTTCTCTGATCCCCTTCCTTACCTCTTCAAGCTAATGCAACTGCTGATGTTTTCATCTTTAAAAAGATTTGCAGACCTTGATTTTGATCCCAATAAACCCTTAGCCACAGTGATCACTAGTGTTAATGAATTAGTTCCACAAGCTGATTTCATACTTATGTAAGAAGATACTCCCTTTTCCCTGCTTTAAAGGTGTAGACTTTCACTTCCACAGTGTACCCCTTTCTTGACTTACAATGGCATTTAGAAGAAGCAGCCAATTTAGTGCTTGTCTGACTGGGCACCAGACTTAAGTGATATGAGACAGATACTATCTTCCTTATCCATTATCCCTTTCCCTATTTCCACAAGCAGTTCAAGGGGACACCCCAAAAAAACCCATCTGTGTTAGGGATTGGCTGCAAGTCATTGTTGGACACGCATGCACTTGCCTCCTCTTGAAGGGGTCAAATGAACGTTTATAATTCCTACACCTTAAACTGGTGCGAAAATTCTCTTCAGCCAGACAAGCAAGGTAGCTAAAGTGTCACCAATAATGTTGCGACAGATGCACATTTGATTTGGTTCCAAACTTGCCTCATGTTTATTTAAGAGAAGCAAGTCAGGTCCCTGTGGATGGAGGGTAAGAATCTCTGTCTTGGGTAGCTTGTTCAGTGGAGAGAAGCTTGCAGAGGCCTTAATGCATGACAAAGAGGGGAATAAAAGCATAGAGCTTGGAACCTACAACTTGTTCAGGAAATTGAGACTTCTGGGAATGAAATAGAGCCAGGAATTACACTGATAGAAGGGGCAACTTCTGAAGGAATCAGAATTTGCTACAGCTCAGGAATTGACTAAGTTTATTGGAAACGAAACAATAGGAAAGATGAGAGTTGACAGGTGGAAGCTGCATATAAATGTTTATGTTTTGCCTTTCCCAAGTATTCAGATTTTTCTTCATTTGAAAGTTGGTGGCACTAATTCAGGATTTTATTAAAAATTAGCGCTTTTTTCCCATTTAAAAACCTCTCAGCCCATTGAGTGAATGTCATTGTGTGTTATAACAGGAGGAGGTGTAGGAATATCTACTTCAAAGTTCTGAGTGGTTTGACATCTCACCACAGGTGCAAAGACCAATTTAAACTACATTCTTTTTTTCTTACATCCAACAGTTTTACTGGACGACCTTACAAAGCAATATCATCATAAATCCATTCCTTCACCTTCTAAAATGGCTGTTATACCCTGTCTTCTTGTCATGGGTGAGGTTCTGTGCTTTTGAGCAAAGAAATGATGTGAGTGAAAAGTTTGAGCTTTACTTTTCTTTCTGGTTTTGCCCTCAAAGTCAGAATGGAAGTGGACAGACATCCCAGAAGTGGTCTTCTCTTCTGCTGTCAAATGGCGATTGACATAGCACTTCACTGATGTGTACAAGAAGTTCACTTTGCTACTTATCTCCACAGGTGTCGTGGTTTAACCTCAGTTGGCAACTGAGCACCACACAGC
>NW_008796051.1:4269308-4271434 GCF_000699145.1 Aptenodytes forsteri
CCAGCTTCTTGTGCACCTCCAGCCTTCTCAGTCAGTAGAGCATGGGAAGCTGAAAAGTCCTTGACTAGTGTAAGCACTGCTTAGCAACAACTAAAACATTGGTGTGTTATCAACATTGTTCTCACCCTAAATCCAAACCACAGCACTGTACCAGCTACTAGGAAGGAAATTAACTCTATCCCTGCTGAAACCAGGACAACAGGGTATCTTAATTGCTTTCTTCTTGTAAAAGCTAGTGTTTTCAAAACATTTTTTTATTTAAATCTACCAAACAGCTGAAAGAGTTATTTTTTTTAGCATTGTTATAGTAAATGTCCCCAAGCAATGATGAAGTAGGAACTTTTGAAAAGAAAGCCATTCATTTATGGTTTTGCCTAACACCTACTGAAGTCAAAATTAAGTTATCTAAATCACTTGAGTGGGACAGAATTGGAATTCAGATATTCAATATGAGAACAAATGCTGAAATTAAGTAATCTGTATATTGGAAATTGTAAAGTTCAGGGTTTTTTTTGGTAATATACATTAGCATTACTTCTTTGTAGTACTTGCATATGAAAAGACAGGAATCAGTTCAAGAGGATTTAATTCCCCTTCACTTCACTTCTGAACAGATACATTAACTTGAAAAAGAAGGTACTTATCAGAACTAACAGTACTGATCAGGTCTAATCAGGTTGTATTTTGGAAATTGTAAAGTTCAGGGTTTTTTTTGGTAATATACATTAGCATTACTTCTTTGTAGTACTTGCATATGAAAAGACAGGAATCAGTTCAAGAGGATTTAATTCCCCTTCACTTCACTTCTGAACAGATACATTAACTTGAAAAAGAAGGTACTTATCAGAACTAACAGTACTGATCAGGTCTAATCAGGTATTACTTCTAAAGTTTTTAAAAGGCAAAGTAGTATCAAAAACAGAGTAAAGAAAGTGTATAAATATTGTGGACTATTTAAATAAATCTATATTTTTTTTTAAATTAAATTAAATTCAGTTGTTCTCTGGCAACCTACAGTCTGATCTATCATAAATGTACAAACATTTCTTTTCAGAACAGGAATTTACTGTTAACTAACATCTTACCAATTCTTACAGACATAAATCTTAGAAACAGGTAATCAAAGATGCACTGTAGAAAACTGTTCTAGCTGTTTTCAGAATTTTTGAAAACAAAACAATGTAAATTCAAAGCATTGTAAATTTCTTCACTTTGGCTAAAAGAGAAGTGAAAAAAGAAAAATCTGCTAAAGCTTCTTTTATGCACATATAAGGTATTTGTAAACCAAACAAAATAAATGTTACACCATAATGACCGAATGTATGAAAAATGCAATAGAAAGTTTAGCCATGGCTGTTTATTTTCCTAAAGACAAAACAATCATCACTCACAGCTGGTTTCCTTTTCTGTTTGTTTTGTGTGTTTTCTTTTGAGAGTGAGGCACATACTGAAGATTGCCTGCAGTCTTGTTACCACATTGTATTCATTTTACACTTTAATTTAGTTTTGTAGCATTCTTGACACATCTTGATCAGCACTTGCAAACCACACCAAATTTTGTATACCAAAGCACACATATTCATTCTTAAACTATTTATCACCTAGGTAGTTCTTCAGATCCTGCTTCATATACCTGAATGCCTTTCAGAGTTTTCACCTTCAGACTGAGAACATAATTTTAAATGCAAATTAATAAATAAACAAACAGATTTCTAAAGATAATTACTTTCTTAAAAGTCTCTTGGGGATACAGCATCAGTGTTGGGCATGAAATCCAGAGCAGCTAAGTCCCAGGCTGACACATTAACTGTAAGACATACCTGTAAGAGAAAAAAGTTTGCTGAGAAATGTTAGCTCTATTTTAACACTCTTAACTGACTTAAATTGAGATTACATCATCAGAGGCTAGAGGGAAATGCATATATTCTATTTCATAAAATAATGCAAGTATTAGTACTCAGGAGTAATAGAATTTATCATAGAATCATAGAATCATAGAATAGTTTGGGTTGGAAGGGACCTCTAAAGGTCATCTAGTCCAACCCCTCTGCCATGGGCAGGGACATCTTCAACTACATCAGGTTGCTCAGAGCCCCGTCCAACCTGACCTTCAATGTTTCCAGGGA
>NW_008796051.1:4272000-4279621 GCF_000699145.1 Aptenodytes forsteri
CTCTGACCCAGGTGCAAGACCTTGCACTTGGCCTTGTTGAACCTCATGAGGTTCATACGGGCCCACTTCTTGAGCTTGTCCAGGTCCCTCTGGATGGCATCCCGTCCCTCTGGCATGTCGGCCCCTGCATTCAGCTTGGTGTCATCTGCAAACTTGCTGAATTTTAAAAATCAGTGGCTCAAACCTGGGAACCAATCCAAAGAACATAAAAAAAAAAAAAAAGTCAGGAAAAAAAAGCATGCTTTAATACACAGTACCCATATAAACAATTCCCCAGACAGCTGAGCAGAAAACTAATAAGAAACCATAGATTTGTATGTGTGGCACAAATCCAACAATGGAAGGATTATTTTCAGGTTTGTTTCTTGCTGTGTATAAAAAGAAAGCAAGTGTCAGACTTAAAAAGGAACAGAAAACTGGTTATGCTGTCAAGGTACCAGTCCATCAGGGCTGGTATCCTGTATTTTAAATCGTCCAGCAGAAGAGTGCTCTGGAAAACAGAGCTGTTAACACTTCCTCAGAAAACTCGCCCATCCTCCAAGAATTTGAGTTTCAAGAACTTCCCTGACATTGAATATTTAACAGCACTAAATTTTCTGTTCTTGCCATAAGAATAGACCTGTTACCATATACATGTGAAGTGTTTCTGACACAAAGGCTTGTGAATAATACAGTCTCCTGACATTTTCTGCACTTTCAAACGAAATACTTTTAAAACTGGATACAAATCCACTCAAATAACCTTGGCAGTGTTTTTATCATATGAAGGAAACTAGGATTAATGTAGAAAACGGCATATCTGTTTTCCTGTTCACATGTTTTAGATGTGATAGCTATAAAAAATAAATGTCCAATAAGGAAATAGAAACTTAGCTTTAAATAGGAAGAATGCAGGTTCGATCTTTGTTTTGGTGTCAGACTTGAAACATAGGATCAAATCCACTGATATTTCAGTGGAATTATGTCAATTTATGTTACATAAGAATCTGTCCTATAGATAGCAAAACCTTTTACCATGTTATATGCTGGTGTGAACAGAACTTTGAAGCTGATATCCTGAACAGCATTCTTAACTTGAAGTTTTGGGGATTTCAAAACATTTTAACAAGAAAAATTTGTTTGTTTATATCCCGTGGAGTTTTCCACAGCAAACTGAACATTTTCACAAGAATGTATCAGTTGGCTTCTCTGGAATTTTTGCAGTTCCCCCCCCATCTCCTTCTTTTGTTAGAAGGCCTCATATTTTCTGTCCTATAATGGCTCACTTAACACAGCAAAAAGGAGTAGATTTTCTAACTTTTTCTTTTTTAAAAAACTTTTTATATTTTTGAAGGTATGATCCTTAATGAAACACTTTTTTTTACTCTCTGTCATTAGAATTTCTAAGAATAACTAAAGACCCAGTATACTGCCATCAGAAAAACTCTGAATTACTGAACCATTTAAGCAAATGTGAGTTTTGTTTTCTCTCTGTAGCACTGTAGTACTTGAGCAAAAGGAAGCAAAGGGAGAAACAGAATGGCTTTAACAATAAATTATGTTTTCTTAGTTTCTTGCTCTTTGGTAGAAAAACATTGTTTTGGGATTACTGACCACTGCCATGTGGTGTGCCGGTGTCCGTTCCATCATTTTCTGCACTCATGGTGCAGAAATCTGCACTAGACTTCCCCAGGAACAAGAAGTGAAACAGGCGAGAAGGTCAAGCGAACATGTTCATTTAACGAACAGGACTGGTGTGAAAAGAAAGCTGTGGTCATAACAATTGACATGGGCTTGACCAACAGACATGCTACCAAGTGTATGTGGGGAGAGGAAAGGGAGAGAAAGATCCAGTTAGTCTGCAGGAAGCTCAGACAGATATGCCCTAGACAAAGTTAGTTGCTCATTATACACATATGATGCAACATTAAAAAATGTAGCAATTTCAAATGCCTGCTTCATCCTGCTCCGTGTATTATCCATTTTAAAGATGAGGTTTTAACTAAGTTACTATTTTTTTTCTACACTATCTAACAATGAGATGTGATGGGATTCCAGAGAGCATAAAATGTTGTTGATAAAGAAAAGTCGAATTTAAAAGGTTAAAAAGTATGTCTCTGCTCCTCAATTTTTCTCATTTACATTTTTTTTCTTAATTAGAAGTCTATCTGCATAATTTTTCCTGATTTAAACATTATTTAGCATAGGAATAAATATTAATTAATTATATCTGCAAACATAATAAATGGTCAACTATTTTGCTGTATCGTACTGGTAGTGTTGAATCTCACAGAGAAGCAGAATAAAAGGTTTCTTTATTTCTAGAAGACTTCCATCACAAAGATATCCAATGGTATGGGATGATCACTTCAACACTCTCATATTTTTAATTTTCAAATGTTTTGATTTTCTTCTCAGTATAACTCAGTTCTGGAAGAGCTGGACAAAAAAAGTGAAGAGTGAAATCACTTCTCCCCCACACCAGAAATAAATAATTCTTATTTACTGTATTTAATATTAGTCTCTTTAACTTCCAGGCTTGGTAAGAAGGAAGATTGCCAAGAAATGGGATGATCACAGAAAAGAGAGTTCCAAGAGCTAGGCTCCCTTTATGGCCGTAGTGGTTATATGCATATATACATTTGTACTTACAGAAAGACATTTAGAAATTTTTAACTTTCTCCCTCTTGACATAATATCTTTCCAAAAAAGGTAGAATACTCTCTCCTACAATTTTTTTTTTTTTCTTATCCTATTTAGGACAAGGAGATTCAGTCCATATTTTCATGATACTGTATGCGCATGCCATACAAAGCCCTGATTCTAGACATACTTGTACAGAATCTATTCAGAAATCACTCCATAAAGGTTTTCCATTAACATGGTATGAACCTAGGATCAAAGAAAAGTGAACATCCAGGCAGGGCACTGATCATAACAGCAAAATAGATCATCCCTGAGTAGTTGTAGAGAAGCATAGTGAGATGTTGAAGTAACACTACCAGGTTTCTTCCTTTGTTTTGTAGGGAGACAGGGTGACAGACTAAGGCTATCTAAACAACATGTTACTATGTATTGAGTCAGAAAGGCTGAGTGAAGTATGGAAATGGTGGTAAAGCACAGCAAAAAGATTAAATGAAGGCAGAAGCAGAGAAAATGCAGCACCCACTGACACCTGCCTCACAATGATACTACTTCTGTTGTGCTAACATCAACATTCGTTGAAATCACCAAACAGCAAACCCTACTTTGAGTGACAGGCCATCACACTACAACAATTTTATGGTTTGCTGTAATTTCATTTTGCAATACAAAAGGCTCTAAAACCTCCAAATATGAGTACAACTGACTGAGCCTGATAGCACCAACGAGAAAGCCTTATCCCACATCTGCAAGGGTAATGTTACTGAGTTCATTTCTTAAACCTCAACTCATTTGGCAGAAGTACTAAAAAAAGACAAAAAAAAATGCTGACCAAAAAACTTGTGTAAAAAAAGTAGATTATTTTTTTAATATAACAAATCGTTAAAGGAGTGTAGAATCATGCACAGGAAATTCCAGCAATGGGGGAGCTGAATTTATTTAAAGCTTCAGTTCCTTCTGTAAAAAAGCATTTGCTGAAGACAAGCCAGGAATGAGCAGGACAAGTGTCATGGTCAAGAATTCCACAAATTATCTTGCATCTGGCAGAATTCTGAAGCCAAACTGGTAATTTTCTGTGGATCTAAGGTAACGTTATCAGTGAAGGTAAAGCATGAGAAGACATGTAGGCAGGTGTAAGAAAAAAACCCACTGTAGCATCCTGTTGAATAGGACAGTTGAATAAGAAGTTGCGCACTGACCTTGCACAATGATCGCCGAAGAAAACAAGTGTTATTATAACCAGACCTGTGACAATGGTACATATTGCAATTCAGCAGTCCCTTAGGAAACTGGCAGTAAAGCAATTTGTCCATGGTCCTGGGATGTTAAATGGCATCACTGGATTGAGCTGGTAGGATCATCAAAAGCACACAGTGATTAGGGTAGAATTCATGAGAGGCTGAGTTGTTTACCCCATGGCTGGGTTTATCCCATGGGTGGAACAAACTGCAGGTCTGGTACAGTTTTCATAGCTTATGACTGTGACCAGTAATTGCTATAATCAGTAATTGCAAATATTTTCTTTCAAAGACAGTTAGTCAAAGGTCTGTAGTGGAATAAAAACATTTACAGAATTTATATGAGTGAAATAAAAAATTGTGAAAGAAGTTGTTGCATAGGTCAGTTCTGGAAAAGTGATGACTTGGTCTAGTTGGGGTACTGAACATGAAGTACCGCTGGTTGAAAATCTGAAATTTTTTCATAACAGTGGAGAAAACCAAAAATTATCAGCCCCATCACCCTCAATCCCTTCTAATATTCCCAATTCAATATAAAATCTTTTAATCCAGTTACCTGTACATGTCAATCATTGACATTCTTGGGGTAGATCTTGGTAGTTAATCAATGCATGACACAAAGACAGCACTTATATAGCTTAATTTTTAAAGTTCTGCTGCTTGTGTATACATACAAGCCAGATTTCAATACCTGAAGGAATGTTATATGAATCTTTTGTTCTATGACATAATTTTCTTTAAGTAGAAATGCTTATCTACAGGAGTGTAACTTGTTTCATTCTTTAGATTTCCAGTACAAAAATACATGAGACAGAAAAAAATTCTATAAACCGGGCATGGGCAGGTGGGCTAAGATTTGGGAGTAGAAAATTTTCTGCATGGCACTTGTGGTTGCTTCAGAACTAGGGCTTATACAGAAATGGAAAACCAGCAAATTACATATACCCAGGGGATATTTAGTCTCTGTGTCAACCCCCTACCGGAGGATGAATTGTAAAATCCTGTTCTGTTAATGTTCAGTATATAGTCAGGGATAACATATATTGTATGTGGAATGTATTCCCATATCCCAGGCAAAAGATTGTTATGCAAATGAAGATATGCTGAATCAAAAGGAAGTGTCCTATGGGACTCTTATGCAACAAAATTAAAGACTTGGAAAGTCTGGAGAACACCTAACGAAGATATTATATGTTCTAGTCATTTGAAAACAATACAATGTGTACAACCCCAAAGGCAATCTGTCAGTACAGAAGAGAAAGCAGTGAGATCTGAACTGAGTCATCCATTTTAATTAACACATGTGCACAGGGTCACATGTGCCATTTCTGCAAGTGTTATTCTGCCTTATCAGTTGAATACTTAATGCATGTATGATCCTCAATTAGACAAAAATAGCTGTGTCTTACAGACAAGGCATAAGCATAGAAATTAAAGACATGAACTGTTAGTTTAAATACAAATAAAGCTGAAAAATGTAATTAAACCAAATATTTTTCACTTAAATTTACTTATTCACCAAAGTTTGCTTAAAGGAATGGAAAGGAAAGGGTGCCTCACAATATACCCAGCCTCAGGACTCTGACTTTTAAGGCCTTTTTGTGTACCATAGGACAAAATTCCTTATCAAAATGAATGAACAGGTGTGTGTTACACGAATATGATATCACCAGCTTGCCGTATGGTTTAGCACTTGTTTTGACAAGATATATGTTAAATGAACCTACTGTGCACTTCTGATTGAAGGAGAGTGGGTGAGGCAACCAAACTGTCTTATTGAGGATACTTCTTTAAAGATAAAACCACCTCAGCAGCTTCAGGCAGTTGTTTTATTTGAAAATAATCCTTCAGATAAAAATTAATTCCTAGAGATTATTCATAAAAGCACAAAATCACAGAACGGCTGAGAGTGGATGGCACCTCTGGAGGTCATATAGTCCAACACCCCTGCTCAACCAGGAACATCTAGACCATATTGCTCAGGTCTGTGTCCAGTTAGGTTTTTAATATCTTGAAGCATGAAGACTTCACAACCACTCTGGGCAACCTCTTCCCGTGGTCAAACACCTCACAGTAAAAAAAATCTTTTTCTTATGCCTCAGTGGAATTTCCCCTATTTCAGTTTGTGCCCATTACCTCTTGTTCTGTCACTGAGCACCACTGATAAGAGCCTGTCTCCATCTTCTTTGCACCCTCCCATCAGGTATTTATACAAATGGTAAGATCCCCCTGAGCCTTCTCTTCTTCAGGCTGAACAATCCCAGCTCCCAGTTTTTCCTCATAAGAGAGATGCTCCAGTCCCTTCACCACCTTTGTGGCCCTTCACTGGACTTGCTCCTGTAAGTTTATGTCTTTCTTGTACAGGGGAGGCCAGAGCAGGGCCCAGCATGCCAGATGTGTCTCACCAGGGCTGAGTAGAGAAGGATTGCCTCCTTCGACCTGCTGGTAACACTTGTCCTGATATAGCCCAAAGGGCTGTTGGTCTTCTCTACTGCAAGGGTGCCTTACTGTCCAGCAGGACACCCAGGTCCTTCTCTGCAGAGCTGTTTTACAGCTCATCAGCCCCCAGCACGTACTGGTCCCTAGAGCCTTTCCTCTCCTATGGCGGAAATTGGTATTTTCCTGTATTGAGTTTTATGAGGTTCCTGTCAGCCTGATTCTCCAGTCTGTTGAGGTCCCTCTGAATGGCAGCACAAGAATATCTGCTGTGCCAACCACTCCTCCCAGTTTTGTGTCATATGCAAACTTGTTGAAGGTGCACTCTGTCCATCATCCAGATCATTAACAAAGATGTTAAACAGTATTGGACCCAGTATCCACCCCTAGGGCACAACACTGGAGAATGGCCTGCATGGACTTCATGCCACTCATCACCACCATTTGAGCCCATTAGTTCTGTCAGTTTCCAGGCCACCTCACTGTCCACTTATCTGTCGCATACTCGAGTGATTTGTCTTTGGGGATGTTTGGGATACAGCCTTGAAAGCTTTGAAAAGACAAGGTAAATAACATCCACTGTTCTCTGCTCATCCATGAAGCCAGTATCTTATCATAGAGAGCTAGCAGGCATGGCTTCATCTTCATAAATCCTTGTTGACTACTACTAATCACCTTCTTGTCCTCAATGTGCTTGGAAGTGGCTTCCAGGATTATTTGCTCCATTACCTGCACCACAGTTGAGGTGAGGCTGATGGGCTTGTAATTTCCCAGGTACTTCTTGACCTTCTTGAAGATAAAGGTGACATTTGCTCTCTTTCAATCTTGAGTAACCTCTCCCAGCCTCCATTAACTTTCACAGATAATTGAGAGCAGCCTAGAGATGACATCAACCAGCTCCTTCAGCACTCGTGAGTGCAACCTGTCTGCTCCCATGGGCTTGTATATATCCAGTTTGTTTAAGTGTTCCCCAACTTGATCCTCTTCCACAGCTTAAACTGCAGATGGGCTTTGACTTTCCTAATACTGTCTGTACACATGTGAACAGGCCCTGAACTTTACAAGAAGAGGCAAAAATTGGAACTTTAATTAATTATTTTAGAATACTTTAAATCTTTCAAAAGATCACTTGGTGGGGGGAAGTTGTAAAATATGGCAGAGCTGTCAATTCTAGGTATATTAATCTGTAGTAAAGAGAAAATCATACAAAATAATATTTTTGCACTCTTTAGTTAACATGATAGCACTACTCACACATAACCTCACCACTGGTGAATAAAAAATGTATTTCAGAAACAAGAAATCTTATGAATAGGATTACAAAA
>NW_008796051.1:4279713-4283673 GCF_000699145.1 Aptenodytes forsteri
ACTTTTGAAATATTTTTTCTTCTAACCACCATGTTTTCTGTTTCTCTTGCATACCCTAAAACAAATAAATGAAGTAACCACAAGATTTAACTATTTTCTTCTTCTTTCTCTTCTGTGTCCTCACTCTTTTAAAAATTGTAGACATGTCTGCAAAGTAATAAATATAATTCATACTAAGGTTGTTCCAATACCAATGTAAAACTAATCAGTTAAACCAACAGACTGAGAAATAAAAATGAAATTTCTTCCAAAAATGCGATCTTTTACAAAACCCAGGCAACGTATTGGGTGGACTTTACTCTCCCTGTGAGCTCCATAATCTTTTATTTCCTAATGTTTCAGCTGATTACACAACATTAATATAATTTTCCTGAAGTCACAGAACACTCACGTGATAACCTAAGACTAATGAATTCTTTTATTGTGGTTCTGCTGTTACTTCATTTTTTGCAGAACATCAGAGTCTCTGTAGTCCTCTGTAAATCAACTGTTACTTTCAACACAATCGGATCCCTACAAGCCCTTCAAGCCTTTGAATTTGCCCCCACACACCACCCTTTAGCTTTTTTTAGTGTGTGATGTCACAGTACGTGTAAATGTAGTGGAAGTAAACTGAAATACAAGTGCAAGTCTGAAGTGCAAGTGTTCAGTGAGTGCAGCCTTTCTCCTTCTGAAGGAGAGTGAGGCAGGCATTACCAGAGGGATCTGCTGAATTTGTTTCCTGGTCACAGGGCTTTCTCATTAGCAGGGAGGGCAGCACCAGCGTTTGTTAGGGAAAGGATGTGCACAACCTGGCGATAATTGATCTGCTTCAAAAGCCTGGTGTGCTAAGGGTTGTCTACTTCTCTACTGGAAGCACATTTCGTACCATTTGGGGGAACAGAAGCTCCACAGGTACTGTACAAATCCACATCAGATGCACTGTCACTCTTCAGTACTCACTTTCAGTGGTGGAGCAAGACCAAAAATTCTTAGGTGAACACGAACACTGGACAATATTCTCCTACAATGTTCCCTACATAAATTTGCCTACTAACTGTTCAGGAACACAGAATCCTGTCAAATACTGTTTTCTTTTCATGTCTCCATTCTGGACCCTGAATTGTCCCATCACAAAATGTTATTCAGCATCACGTTTCACAAGAAGGTATTCAGTGGTTAAAGCATATAATACCCAACTCATGCTGCTCTGACAGCTCACTCTCTTTGTTTTGAAGAAGAAACAATATGCTTGTAGGTATCAATGCTGTCTCCTCCCTGCCTACAGAAATGAAGATGTCAACAGATACAGATATATTAGTTTGTAAAGTATGTCTCAGATGGTTTCTAAAGAATCAATTATATCTACCTAATAAATTCTTCAGCTTTCCCTCTAGCAGGTTGATTCCATGGGTTGGTTCACATGGTAAAAATCCATTATTTCAAACTATAACTTTAGTCCTTCAGCCGTTTCATTTAAGGTTTTTGAATTAAGCTTCTACATTTTCTCTTTCAGGCATCCTGGTCAAGAATGTGCATAACATCAGCAGTAGATATGCATGAACTTCAGCTTTACAAATTTTCTTTTACGTAAATTAAACACACTTGGTACCAGAATTTTCAGAGATGGATGTTCAAGTGGTATTAAATCATTATAATTCCATCACAGTAAAGGTAGCTACAATGATTTACAGCAGTTGAGGCTCTGGGTGTAAATAACAGACAGGTCATTCCTTAGATATAGTATTGCGTTAATGTAAATTCAATGCCTCCTTTGAAATAAGAAATTACAATAGCTTAAAATATACATATGTTAAAAGATGATCAAATACCTTAATGTACACCATTGCTGATCGGTGTTGTCTTGCATCATCTGGGAAAAGGGAAGGAGAGGATTAAGATATCTCTCTCTCAAATTTGATTTGTTCTACTTCACAGAAAATAATTAAATATTCACTGGCTTGGGTTACAGTCAGTTAACTGTGGTGGAAGAGGTTGTCACTGTGTGTATTGTTTTATTGACAAAAAGTCCTAGCGGTAGAAAGAGATCATTCTCCATAGAAGAGCCAACAAGTTGTTGATGGATGCACTAAATTCAGACAATAAAGAAGGGACTTAAATTTTAGTCTCTGTGTTACGGGTGCTTTCCTGGGGGAATGTCCACTAGCTTCTTACTTACACAACCAAGAAAAACGATCAGCTCCACCAAAGCAAACCCAACTGGTGTAAAAAAGTACTAGGCTCCTAATAATTAATTGTGGGGAACACAATGGTAGAATTGAGGACTTAATGTCCATTTATTTCAATAAACAATAAAATCTACAATATCAGCCTGAAATTCTAAACTCAGAAGATATATGAGTTTACATCCATTCCTATGTGGAATAACACTTAAGGACATGCAGAGTGTTTCAACACAGTTCACAGAACAGATACTTCCCTAAATCTGAGAGTGCAGAGTTATGTTTCTCAAGTTGCCTTTTTAAAACTGAAAAAATAAAAAAGATATTTTGTAAGAACCTATAAAGAAGTAATTTTGGACTGAATTAAATGTGGCATCATGATTCTCTTTCTGGTCCATCATGGTATTCATGATCTCCTGAACTGTTTGTGTTTTTTCAATGCAGAAAGAGCAAACAGATGTGATAAATTTATTTGGGACTACAGGAATGAGGCAAATGGAAATGGAAGAAAAGTCATTCCTGAAAGAGATGGTAGAAAGAAATTCTTCTGTAACATATTCCCTCTACTTTCTGACAAAATGGCCTCTGCTTATGCAATCAGACCCCAGACACCTCAAAAAAGAGTGGCACACAAAACAATTATTTTTATATCACAGAGCTGTTTTGTTAGACTCTTCATATTACATTCCAGGCTTCAAAATTTTTATGAGCAGTGGCAAAAAGCTTTCTGCAGAGAGGACCACTACCTGGCATCTGATGGTTTTAGCAGAATGTCAGATTGGTAATCATCAGGAAACAGTGAAAGACTTGTTTTAAGATTGCTCCTGAAATAGGTGATGAGAAAATTTTAATCATTGTATATTCCCCCTCTTTTTTTTAAAGCAGAAACTAAGGCCTAATTGCCCATTGTATTTATATGGTATTTCTAAATTCTCAAATAAAAGAACAGATTTATTTTGTTAAGTTTTTAACCTGTGTTGTTTAGACTTATCTACAAACCCTTTAAGCTGAATTCTGAATCTTAACTCTGCCACTTTATTTTTCACACAGGGGTCTTTAGAAGGAATTTCCAGGAGATCAGGATGCGAAGTCATGTGTCTAGGATATGCGCATTGCTCATCTCAGAGGTCCAGAGATATTTCCAGGAAAAACTCACACTATTCCTAGCTGCCTCTCACATGTTAGTAGATATTTAAAGTATTATCAACTACTAAACTAAGTCTCAAAGATACTGCACGTTCTTGGCAAATATACTGAAATGGAGTATTTCTTACTAAAACTATTTTAATGCTATCCTTTCATTAAAATGAGCCTTTAAGGCCATACTTCAGAAGAATACATATTTTAGTCTTCAAATCCATAATAACATTTTGCTGGGAACTATATTATCTCTCTGATCTTACAAGATAAAGACCTAATTTATATTAGCCAGGTGTTAGCAAACTAGGGGACATTGGTCTCTCCCTATCCCTCTCTGTATTTTAGCTGTCCAGATGTCTAGCACATGATCTACCAGAAACAAATAGTTATTGTTCATTAAAGTTGAGCAAAAATGGAGAGCAACTTTAAAAAATTTATACTAGATACACTAGAATTTTCTCTCACACTGTTATTATTAACTGCAAAATACTTCTTCCATCCAGCAGTTGTGCAGCCAAGGCTTTTAAAAAGATTTCCAGAACACAAAACAAATGTATATTATTATTATACAGTTTCTTAGAAAGTTCAAATAATTCCTGCTTTGATGTATGTTTCCAATTAAGCTTGGAAAATATATAGCTTCATTTTAAAAAGTTCT
>NW_008796051.1:4283688-4286506 GCF_000699145.1 Aptenodytes forsteri
AAAAAAAAAAAAAAAGAAAAAAAGAAAAATCAGGGATAACTCAGGTCTCCCTTTCTTAGGTGACAAATGATCACAATGTGTCATTTAGATACAAAGCACAATATAACGCAAGCACAGTAACTGGAAGGCATTTTTCAAATTGTGCAATTATGAACTCACATTATAGAGTTTATGCTATCATTACAACTGGAAAATATCAGAGTATATTTGTTATCTCCCTGAAATTAAATTACACCAGTTGGAAGCTGAGCTGCGTATTATATAATGAAGATAAAGACTACAATTGATGAGTGTTTTTTGGAATTACAGCAATCTTATAACTGATTTTTAATGAATGTTTACAACTTGACCAAGTAAAAAATTGTTGAACAGGTGTTTATAGGAGCTAATTCATCAACTTCTTCTACTTTGGTTTCTTTTGTACTTTTCTAGGCATCACTTTTTTTGAAAAGAATGTTAACACTTTAGTAACATGAGCTTCCTCTTAAAATTAAATCAATTAAATACCACTGAAATTAGAGAGGATTACCATTGAGTGAAACATGAAGTGATTTATAAAACAGAAGCTAACATGTCAAGATAATGAATTAGAAGATATTTTCTTTCTTTCTTTCTGTCTTCTGAAAGCCATTCCTCAAACTTATTTTTATTTTATCTGATTCAGGAAATTAATCTCCAGCAGCAGTCTTATTGACCCTGTCGGAAAGAAAGCAAATCTTCAACACTGTAGAAGACCACCCTAATCCCCACTGATTTCTGTATGATCAAAAGTTTTACCTCAAATTTGCAAATACTATTAAAAGTTACTGGAAAATTTTTTTGTTAATATTTCAAATGCAGAAATGTCTATAGTGTCTACCCATCACTGAGGACCTGCTACTGACAATACCCTAAAAAATGTTTTGTTTCAAATGTAAACATTAAAAAACATAATTCTGATTTTCATTAAACCCAGCCTATGAAAAAACTTTCAAAACAACTTACTTCCCTTTAAAATTCTTTTTATTCCTCAAATGATTTTTGTTCATTACTACACTGAACTAAAAAAAAAAAAGAAGCTAAAATATTGTTTCAGTAGGTGCTAAGTATCAGCTGCCCTTTTTCATTTTTTAAATAAAACAAAACCCAAGTATGCCAGGAAATGCTATGAAATAACATACAATCATACACTTCCAAAATATTACATTTTCTCTAGAACTTTTGAATTTTTTATAGAAATTAAAATATTTAGAAATAATTTAAATTATATAAAATGTGGGCTTTCAGGTCAAATCAATAGAAATTCCAATCTAACAGTGTAAAACTCTAAAAGAGAAATCAAACATCCAACATCCAACTGTTTTAGTACAAAGGGGAATTTTAGATGCAGCATATTTTCTCTTGGTGACATTTCTCTTTTACAGGAGATGTTGGCAGAGCTTTGGTTCATTTGTTTCAATATCCTTGAAATACAGAAGAGGGGGTGAAAACTAAATTATTTTGAAGCAAAAAGAAAATACTTCAAATCATTTTTTGCTCCAATAATAATTTTTATTTTCTTTGTCTTTCCCAACAAAAAGCACATTTTCCAGATGTCCTGTAACCTTTAGTGTATGTGCATTAGCTTTAGAAAGACACTAATGTGCTTAATGTGGCATGGAACAGGAAAGCATACTGAGAAAACATACAAATAAAGAACAGCTAAAAATTTTTAATCTTTTAACTAGTGGTACAATGTCAGTGCCCTAACACTTTTCACAAATACCACTTTTTTCACAAATTTTCCTTTTTATAGTGACATATATCTCAGAGTACATGTTGTTTATATAATGTAGTCATCTCTCCCTGATTTAATATCTTTTCAGTTACAGAGTTCAGTCTTAATTGTGTCCTGCATTGTCAGGGCAGCATCTGTCTGATAATGCACAACTATGTAAAACTTGCATTCAGGCAATGGGTAATTCAGGTACACATTCCACAATCTTACAGAGGCTTTCTCACTTATTTTTCCCTGGTCTTGAACATGTAAAGGTGAAGTAGAACTGAAAGACAAACATACAGATCTTGCAAGAGAATCAGCATTTGCTTTTTGACATTAATTCTGATAAGCTTTTCTATATGCATTTTCAAAAGCACTTGTTAAATCTAAGTAATTTTTTGAGGATTCTACATTCTCCAAAGCATCTGATCTATTTTCCTTCCAAAGTGTTATGGTGGGTTGACCCTGGCTGGATGCCGGGTACCCACCAAGACACTCTATCACTCCCTCTCCTCAACTGGACAGGGGAGAGAAAATATAATGAAAGGCTTATGGGTCGAGATAAGGACAGGGAGAGATCGTTCACCAACTACTGTCACGGGCAAAAGAGACATGACTTGGGGAAATTAATTTAGTTTATTGCCAATCAAATCAGAGTAGGATAATGAGAAATAAAATCAAATCTTAAAGCACTTTCCCACCACCCCTCCCTTCTTTCCGGGCTTAACTTCACCCCCGATTTTCTCTACCTCCTTCCTCTGAGCGGTGCAGGGCGATGGGGAATGGGGGTTGCGGTCAGTTCATCACACGTCTCTGCTGCTCCTTCCTCCTCAGGGGGGGAGGGGCACTCCTCACACTCTTTCCCTGCTCCAGTGTGGGGTCCCACACATGGGAGACAGTCCTCCATGAACTTCTCCAACATGAGTCTTTCCCATGGGCTGCAGTTCTTCACAAACTGCTCCAGCGTGGGTCCCTTCCATGGGGTGCAGTCCTTCAGGAACAGACTGCTCCAGCGTGGGTCCCCCATGGGGTCACAAGTCCTGCTAGCAAACCTGCTCCAGTGTGGGCTCCTCTCTCCAT
>NW_008796051.1:4286846-4294954 GCF_000699145.1 Aptenodytes forsteri
AGACATGGGGGCAGCTTCTGGTAGCTTCTCACAGAAGCCACCCCTGCAGCCTCCCTGCTACCAAAACCTTGCCAAGCAAACCCAATACATTCCACCCCTCACCTTTGTGAATCACATATTTAAGATTTATCATTACAATATACATAAATCACACGATCTTCACAAGGTTCACAAACTTCACTTACATCATCAAAAAGAATTCCCCACACCAAAATCAAAATAACATCACAACACTGACAAAAGTGGGCAATTTACACAAAATCCACCCCTTGTCCCTTCACCACAATTACAACAACTGCCATTCCCCACGATCATTCTGCTCTTTGCTCTCTAGCTGTGTTCAGTCCATGTTTTGCTCGTTACTTTTTCTGACTACTGTCTTTATCTCGAATTCCACAGGCCCCACATTGGGCACCAAAAAGGACTGTGGTGGGTTGACCTTGGCTGGCCACCAGGTGCCACCAAGCTGCTCTATCACTCCCCTTCTCAGCAGGATGGGGGGGAGAAAATAAGATGGAAAAGAACTCATGGGTCGAGATAAAAGCAGTTTAATAAAGCAAAAGCAAAAGCCATGTGTGGAAGCAAAGGAAAAACAAAATATTTATTCTCTACTTCCCATCAGCAGGTGAAGACCAGCCACTTCCCAGGAAGTAGGGCTTCAGTACGCATAGCAGTTGCTCCAGAAGACAAACGTCATAATAGCAAATGCCCACCCCTCCTCTTCCTCTTTTCTCTTAGCTTTTATTGCTGAGCAGATGTCATATGGTATGGAATATCCCTTTGATCAGTTTGGGTCAACTGTCTTGGCTATGTCCCCTCCTAAGACCTTGCCCACCCCCAGCCTACTGGGGGTGAGGGGGGATGTTGGAGAGACAGCCTGATGTTGTGCTAGCACTGCTCAGCAGTAGCCAAAACACCGGTATGTTATCAACACCTTTCTAGCTACAAATACAAAGCACAACACTATGAGGGCTGCTATGGGTAAAATTAACTCCATCCCAGCCAGACCCAATAAAAGTGTCAATGAGCTACCTTTTCAATGGGTAGCAAATCTATTATTTTACTGAGGCAGAGACCTGTCTTGGACTCCAGCAGGGAGAATTCTTCCCAAGGTTTCCAGCCCTGCAGTCCAAAATGAAGTTCTTACCCTGTTGACTTTGTTGAAGGCAGAATTCAAACTTGCTTTGCAGAAGTATGTGGAAATACTTTCTATAGAAAAGCATAGGGAATCTTGAACTCTACACCATGGACAGGAATGGCAGAACTAGGGCAAGCAGACTTGGACTGTGTGACTAAACAACAGATTAATGCTAGTTATCATGAGTCTCAAGAAAATGTGACCAACACATGCTGCATGTATGAGCCCACATTGCTAAAATCAGATGTTTGTGATGTAAATTCAGGTATTGGAATTATTTTTTTGACTAAAAAATTACTTAAATGAGCAGTTGCAAACAGTAAACAAATAAAGCTTACTTAGCAAAGAACCAATTTTAAAGTTAGGTGCTTCTGATCTACTTCCTGTATCTTCCTATGCATCGTATACCTCCATCTGCTTCTTTAAGGGGCTTTTATTGTATCATTATTGCAAATTCTTGCTTCTTTTCTCAATATACTGAGATTTGTTTGTTGTAAGCCTCAAGTCAGAGTCATTCATGAAGATCATACTTGCCTGTCTTGTTTTGCTTTGATTTGGCAGGTGTGGGGGTGTGTGTGTGTTGTTATGATGCCCAAAATAACCCTTGCTGCTTCAAAAACAGTGCAAGGAAGACTTTTGTAACCCAGTGGTCACACCAATCAAGTTAAGGTACTGTTACTTAGGAGGCTTCCTGGGGCTTCCTGGTGTATTTGCACACCAATGATTTATAACACGCTTTTCTACTTTAACAATAACATGAACTAGAGAGGTTCCATCAAAGTACAACTTAATCCAATCATCCTTAAGCTTTACGATGGAATGGTGTCAAATATTTATTTGATTTATTCATAGCATGCCAGAACATTTGATAAACATAATATAATTCCTACTTGCAGAGATAATATCATTACAAAATTAATTGAAAGAGCAGCACTGGCTCCAGCAGATCTGAGCAATGTATTAAGAACAGCTCTTACATTCTGTTTGGGTTGGGATCACAAGCTACAAACCGATGTCCTGTTTTGACACCTGATAGTGCATTAAGCCCACTCACATGGAAATAGAAAGAACTTGTTTATCCTCCCCTTCTAAAACTGCTGAGAAGTCATTCCCAATGGTCTTCTAAAAACAGATTAGACATACATGAACTATATTAAAATAGCAAATTTAAAAAAAAAAAAAATTGCAGCACCATTACAGAGCAAGGGCTTGAAAGATACAAAATTGTGCCATTCACAAGTGCTCTCATTCAACAGCTGTGATAAACAGACTGGCAGACCTCAAAGTGAGTAGCTCAAAATTAAAGATAAGAAACAAGTTTTCCATGTGGACTGCAGCCATTATAAGGCATATTTTGGAGTTCAAGTGTATGGACAAACATTGCATAGATGCAGAAAACTGTTTTGTACTGTTGGGCTCTCAAGAACCAAAATACATCTTCAAAAGAAGGATTTCAGGCTTACCTGTCAACTACATATTACCACAGAATAAGCTGGAATACAAATCCATAGTTTCAGTTTCTTCGCACTTATGGCTTCACTGTGAATGTGTAGGGTTAGGGGCATACACAATATGAGCACATATGTTTTACCTCCCAGAACCTTGCATATGTGACTTGCATATGGTATTTCACTATGTCATGGGTGAGACCAAGTCCAGCCCAGCCTGTAGTGGATCTGGATGCTGGGGTCTATTTAAGCACTGATGAGATCAGAGTTTGCACCTCACCTGACAATCCCCCATGCTCAATCACTTGCTGCCCCCAGTGCTATGCCCATGAGGTCCCGACTGCCCATCCCTGCAGGGACATTACTGCTGGCACGGGGTGGGGCTGAGCAGAAAATCATAGAGTTTGTGCTGTGCAGCCACCTGCAGGTACCAGCTCAAGCATCACCAGCCACCGTCCCTGGTACTCATCCCTACCCAGCTCTCTGGTATGTCTCTTCTCCTCCAGCCAGGTCTTCACCTTCCTCTGTCCAAGACCCCTTCCTGTCTCTGAGATCACTTCTTTTTGGAACCTTCTTTTTTTTGGTATTTGTCGTGGTTTAATTTCAGTCGGCAACTAAGCACCACGCAGCCGCTCGCTCACTCCCCCCCACCCGGTGGGATGGGGGAGAGAATTGGAAGAGCACAAGTGAGAAAAACTCGTGGGTTGAGATAAAAACAGTTTAATAATTGAAATAAAATGATAATAATAATAATATGATAATAATAATAATAATACACAAAGCAAGTGATGCACAGTACAATTGCTCACCACCCGCCAACCGATGCCCAGCCAGTCCCCGAGCAGCGGCCCCCCCGGCCAGCTTTCCCCAGTTTATGTACTGAGCATGACGTCACATGGTATGGAATGTCCCTTGGGCCAGTTTGGCTGTGCCCCCTCCCAGCTTCTTGCTGCCAGGGCATGAGAAGCTGGAAAGTCCTTGACTAGTGTAAGCACTACCTAGCAACAACTAAAACATCGGTGCGTTATCAACTTTGTTCTCATCCCAAATCCAAAACACTGTACCAGCTACTAGAAAAGAAATTAACTCTGTCCCCATGTCCCCATTCCTTATTCATTGTGCAGAATCACAATGTGATGTGTAATCAGCCTCCAAACTGTAAATTCCCTTTCATGTCTCTTAATTAACTAATTAATTAATTAATTCAGGGCATGCCACTGTGGTGGGTTGACCTTGGCTAGATGCCAGGTGCTCACCAAGCCACTCTATCACTCTCCTTAGCTGGACAGGGGAGAGAAAATATAATGAAAGGCTTGTGGGTCATGATTAGGACAAGGAGTGATCACTCACCAATTACCTTCATGGGCAAAACAGACTTAACTTGGGAAAAATAATTTAATTTATTGCCAATCAAAGGTCAGAGTAAAGTAATGAGAAGTAAAAACAAATCTTAAAACACTTTCCCCCCACCTCTCCTTTCTTCCCGGGCTCAACTTCATTGCCAGCTTCAATACCTCCTCCCCCTAAGCAGCACAGAGAGATGGGGAATGGGGGTTGTGGTCAGTTCATCACACATTGTTTCTGCCTCTCCTTCCTCCTCACACTCTTCCCCTGCTCCAGCATCGGGCCCCACACATGGGATGCAGTCCTCCACAAACTTTTCCAAAGTGGGTCCTTCCCACGAGCTGCAGTTCTTCACAAACTGCTCCAGTGTGAGTCCCTTCCATGGGGTGCAGTCCTTCAGGAACAGACTGCTCCACCATGGGTCCCCCACGGGGTCACAGGTCCTGTCAGCAAACCTGCTCCAGTGTGGGCTCCTCTCTCCATGGGTCCACGGGTCCTGCCAGGAGCCTGCTCCAGCATGGGCTTCCCATGGGGCAGCCTCCTTCAGGCACATCCACCTGCTCCGGCGTGGTGTCCTCCATGAGCTGCATCTGCTCCACTGTTATCTTCCATGGGCTGCAGGGGGACAACCTGCCTCACCATGGTCTTCACCATGAGCTGCAGGGGAATCTCTGCTCCGGCTCTTGGAGCACCTTATCCCCCTCCTTCTTCACTGACCTTGGTGTCTGCATAGTTGTTTCACACAGTCTCACTCCTCTCTCCCAGCTGTTGTTGCACAGCAAATTTTTCCCCATCTTAAATATGTTATCACAGAGGCGCTACCACCATTGATGATTGACTCAGCTTTGGCCAGCGGTGGGTCTGTCTTGGAGTCGGCTGGCATTGGCTCTATCGGACATGGGGGCAGCTTCTGGCAGCTTCTCACAGAAGCCACCCCTGTAGCTCCCCCCGTCTTGGAGTCGGCTGGCATTGGCTCTATCGGACATGGGGGCAGCTTCTGGCAGCTTCTCACAGAAGCCACCCCTGCAGTCCCCCTGTTACCAAAACCTTGCCACGCAAACCCAATACAGCCTCTTTAGCTTAGTCTAGGTGTCATCAAAATTTACAACCAGCCCATACTGTTTACAGTTATCTTCTGCTTGACAGTCCAAAGTTCAATTTTGGACCTTCACCCCCACAAACTCCCAATTATCTGTTGACTACCACAATTCAAGCTGTTTTTCTCCTAAGACACACCAATGGAGTACTCTTTTTTAGGTAATATCACAGATAGTATTTTCTCTCTACAGAGGCCTAACTGTAGCTCATTTCTGGCTCACAAGGTGCAAGGATAATCGAATTTTTCATCCACATGATTTCTGCTTGACTGGGCACTCAGCTTACAGTATGGCAGGAGCAGGACTGAATGGCTTTCTTAGACTGGGTCTCATTATGAATAGTGGTTGCCAGAAGATTACAGTCTCTGCCCCCAGACATAATGAGCAGCACCATCTGACTTTACCATCTGGACTTTGGAAACTTCTAATAAGTTCAGGAAGTGTTTGAGACAGGAGAGACCTTCCTCCACACCCAGTCTCACCAAACTAATGAAACTAACATGTCTGATAACTTAATACCATTGTTTATGGGCAATAACACCCAGGAAAACATAATGGAAGTAGCATTTACTTTACTGCCTCAGAGGATTAAAGCCTTGCAATCAGGAGAATTTAGCTCTGTCTTGCAGGAGAGAAAGAAGAAGAAAGCAAAAGAAATAGGTGGTGAGACATATAGAAGTATTTATTTTCTCATGGACTTCTTCACAGAATTTCTGAATCTCAAGTTGGCTTTACAGGCTTGGCTGTTGAAAGGATGGGAAGGAGACAAAGAGGAAAATAATCATTTTGTTAGTAAAACTGAACAAATCTGATAAAAAGATTGACAGAAAAACAACTGTGCAATCTGAAAATGACATTGTTACAGTCACTCATCAGCAGGAACTAGTTCCTCCTTAAAATGTATAAGCCCCCAAAAGCATTTTGCTAAAATGACAGATCCCTATTTCTTGCTATTATTGTTTTTAAGATTAAATAATAATAGTAAAAAAAGCCAGCAGTAAGTACACTAAGCAGCTTGCCAAATTACACTAGCTTTTAAAATCTTATAAACTGCAAAGGCAGCTACATGATGTTCTGATTCCATTAAGGTAAGAAATCAATTTTACATGTAAATTCCTAGATGCAGCTCATGACAAACCTGATGTCATTGCAAATTAGCCCTATGGAGATGTTCTGAGAAGGCTAGAAAATAAATTTTTGACAAAATACACCATACTGCATTAAAACTTTCTCCCATTTTTGGCTGTATATTTCTCAGTCTGTTCCCTGTATGACTTCTTAGTCATGAAAGAGTAAACAGTCCGGACTGCTCCAGCCAGGAAACCTGAAGCAACTGAACACAGAAATCTGGTTTGCAGAAAATCAGAAACCAGAAAACAAAACAAAACAAGAGAATAAATAATTAATCACACCCCACAAACAACTTCTGGAGTAGGGGAAAAAGAAAAAGCTATCACCCTTACACCCTCCAAAATAAAACCCCCAAAATCTGCCTAAGTAAATACATGCATAAACACAAGCATACAAAACCAAAGCAAAACCAGTACAACACAACCGACAGAAAGCTCTCAAAGACACAAACAATTCCCTCAAAGACCAGCTAGAGGGAAAAAAACCCACAGCAAATCATCACCAATAAATAAATAAATATGTGACAAAACACCAAAAAAGTGGGAAAAAAACTAATTACTACCAAGAAATGGAGGGTAAAAGAGAAAAAGAAAGCCAAATAAAACACTAGAAATGTAAGAGGAAAAGGCATTTCCAAAAGAAATGCTGGAAAATGGGGAATAATACATAGTCATTTACTAAAAAATATATCATGATGGAAAACTTCAGCCAGAAAAGAAAAAAAAAAAAAAGAAAGAAAACCATGAAAGCAAACAGGTGTCCAGCTAGCTGCCAAAGTCCCTGTAAGTTGCCTTTACTTGCTGCAGTGCTGCTTACCAGCCAGGTAAATAGGTGTTCCTGCAGCAGCTGAATGGGAGCTATCTGCAGAACATCTGCAGTTACAAACATTTACAAGCTGAAGAAAAGTAGCTGTTGTTTCATGCTTCCATTGCAAATACAGGACTAAAGAAAGAAATCTGATTTTCATCAAGCAGCTTAATGCTTCAAGGTGTACCATTTGAAAAAAAACAAGGAAGTAAGTGACTTTTTCTGTTTTGTCATCTTACTACTAGCCTCAAGTCCAACTAGGCTATTGAAATTTTGAGAACAAGCACGTTTTTCCCCAGTAGAGAATATTTTGATAATCACAATTCTCCTGTGTCATATAGCTCTGATACAGAATGAGATACTGAGTTCCATTTCCCTGGGTGTCAGATTGCCTATTATCTGTACAGAAGTTTGATTCATATGTCAACTAATACACTGACACCAAATCACAAAAATATCTGAAGACAGTGCAAACTGGATGGAAGAGCTGAAGAAACAGAGGAATTAAACGGTCTTAGCAAATATATACATTACACCTGTTGCACTCCAGGTCAGAATCGATGGGGTTTCTTTTGAGTGTTGGTTACAGTCATTTTCCAATGCTTGTTTTTAAGCTCTACTTTCAGGTATGGGGCCATCCTGGCATTGCTCTTGCTGGACAAATTTCTGTGGCATCCTCTCCTTGGTGTCTATAGGAAAGCACACTTGACACCAGCTCTCTTCTGCTTCACTCTGTGGTATTTCCCAGAGATCACAGATTGCTGCGGGTCAAGCAACATGGACCCAAGTCACAGTTTGTTCCCTCCTCTTTAGAAGAAAGAATTTGTCCCCTACGTTTTCCATACAGATCCTGGATCTAATGGAGGAAGAAAAGGGACATCTTTGACCTAGCAGAACACAAAGGAGCTGGAGAGCTGGCCCTTTTTCTCCTCTTTTTCTTTTCCTAACCTGGAAATCACAGCACTAATAAACAGATCCTTCATTAAATTTAGAAAGATTGGCAGGGAGGAATTTGGGGGGGGGGAACATTGTCACTGAGGATGAAAGGTTTGGGGGGGGGATTTTGGGGGGGGGGAACATTGTCACTGAGGATGAGGAAAAGGTTGAGGTACTTAATGCCTTCTTTGGCTCAGTCTTTAACAG
>NW_008796051.1:4296459-4319402 GCF_000699145.1 Aptenodytes forsteri
GGGCATGGTGGTGTTGGGTTGACGGTTGGACTTGATGATCTTAGAGGTCTTTTCCAACCTTAATGATTCTAATTTTGGCTGCAATATTTAATATAACAAAAATTTACCTAATCTTGATGCATTCTAAATATGATGTTGACAGTATTCACTCAGTTCAATTTTGAGCAGGGTATGCAATGAGGAATATTTAATCAGTTATTTTATATTAGAAAAACCTTTTGATTCTATGGACATTCCCACTAAAAGACATGCTAAAATGGCTTTTCTGATGTTCAAACTATACTGACATTTTCACATCTTTTTTGTTTTTAGAACAGATAATAACCACAGCTTTAGCAGGTTTTGGAGATCACATATCTGAATTTTCAGCAAGATCACCATCACTTCTTAAAAGCCTACTTTCAATATATTATTTGCCAGTTTCTGTCTTACAACTGAATAGACTAGTGGTTCGATGCTGTACGAGTCTTTCCATGGTTCACCTGTTATCAGCCACAGGCACAGCACAGACATTACCTGCGAATGGAATGGGAAGAAAAGAAAAAGTAAAAAAAATCTGCCGTTGCTGTTCTGGAGTATTGGTGCAGACAAATAAAATTATTTTTCTGATTAGCTTGGACAGTCTTAGAGAAGATGGGAGATGAGAATACATAGATAGAAAAGGTAGTCCCCTAGAAAGTAACTTTGTACCTGTTTTGATCTTCATTTATGTTATTGCAGGAATTTTTTATTTTTTTTCTGTTTGCATCAAAGTGCTTACTCCAATGATATGGCCTTGTTCAGCCAGGATTTAATTTTAAAGCATTATCTTCATGGCTTTAAGAGCTTGTAAAAACAGCCTGTAATGTCCACAGTACTTTTGAATAATTTTGTCATGAGTGATTAGAATAGGTATGGGAAAAAACACTTTCTTAATATATTTGCATGGCCACTCATTGCTCTATTATCCATCATTTTCTGCACATGGAAATAGGAATGTATGTACTGAACTCGTAGTGAGGGAGGAGCAAGATGCAGGATATATCTTGATTTGTGAGATTTTATTAAAATACCTAGGGAAACACGATCATATTAACTATGAACTGTAAATGATTTTTGAACTAGTGCAGTGTCACAAGTAAAGAAAGGTATTTTAGTGTTAATATGCTGCTTCATTCAAGAACAGACAGACCACAGTCTTTTTTTCTGCTCTTCACAAAGAACTGAACTGAAAATGTTTGGTGCACAGATAATATCAGTAACAGAAGATAAGAAAGATAATATTTATCTTTAAGTGCAGTCTTTCCCATTTAGGATCTTGTTCTTATAATACAATTCTACTAGCAAAAACCATTAAAATTTATATGGTAAGATGATGTTGAAGTGCTGTATACCAGAATTATGATTAGTTATAGATATTTATCGTATTTGTTTAAATCATACTTACCTGTATATATATATAGGAAAACATGATGAAAAAGATACCATCAAGCTGTAGGAGCTGGAAAGTTACCAAATGTACGCACAGTAATGCTAATACATCTATTATGTAACTATTATCTTAATAACATATATACTATATATCATCAAATAATATTATCTACAGCTGTGTATATATATATTTCCTCAGTTCATACTGTGTTCTTTTCAGTTGATTTTTCTCAGTGTAATTCCCCAGTGTAATTTCCCCACTCAAAGGGGAAAAATACTGGGTTGTCTCCTCTGTTGGTAGATTTGCATTTTCTATATGTTTTTACCTCCATATTATCCTAATCCATAAGTACAGCATACAGACTCTCTGCAGTGGAGTGGGTAGGAAATTTTCAGTGAAAGAAAGTCAACATTTTTGACCGATCTAGACAACTCTATCAAATAAGATTCAGTAGCACTGTAATTATTGATATCCACCTCAAGCACAGAGTTGAAACAAAGTTATTTTACTTGTACAACAAATAAGTAAACTAAAGCTTAGTTAGCTTTGTTAAAAGAATTTTTCTAACAAAGAAATGAACATTTGTATATTATTGAATATAACAGTATCTTCAATATGAGGTTGAAGATTTAATCAATAGGTGCATATTTTCAGAGCACCTGTTTTACTCCACAGAAGAAGGAGAAATCCTGTTATGCAGTTGTGAGGAAACGTCTGGTGAAGGTGCAAAGTGATAAAGTAACAGAGTGAAGGTTTCATTAGAATAGTGAACAACAACAGAAAAAACTGTAAAAGCTGCAGCAGATTCAGCAATAAGAACCAACCCCAAACAATATAGACAGGTTAAATGAAAGAATAGAATACCCTTGCTGGCACAGAAAAATCCAAACTATTTTTTTCAGTTACTAGCCCAAAAGCTCTCAGTTAATCATTGCATGTATTGATCTAGTATGCAAACACCCCCAAGACATCCTTACAAATATCCACAGAGCCTATTTAAATAAACATATAAAAAATATTTCCCATTAGATTTCTTTAATGGTCTTTACCAGAAAAAGAACAACAGTGCAAAAAGTTCATAGCGTTTATAGCAAAACGTGCACAATCATGCTTAATTAAAGTTTTGATATTTACTGTTGACACCAGCATGAATCATCTCTGGATCTTATTGTCACCATCAGTTAATGACCTGGTAAAGGGCACAGCATGGTAAGTAATTATTAGCAAATAACTTGGCCAATTACCTTAGCTGCTGCTTCTTTTTTTCTTTATTTTTTCTTAATTCGTGGGGTATCTACAAATCCCTTCTGATCTACAGACCATTTAAGTCATTCTAATTTTACAGTTGTGTAAGGATAACAGTAAAATTACAATGCCAAGACTGCCCCACATTTCGTCAAAATCAGCATAATTACCAGTACCACTTTCTTTGGTGAGATTTAGATTTTGCCCACTTAAATCATTAAAAATCCAGTCTCACTGCTAGCAGCCCAGAAAATTGGTCAATACGAATAACTGTCAGTTATCTGAGGGCTTAATTCTACTACCTCAAATGCTGAGCTTCCACTAAAAGTTTCCAGACTTTGAAGGTGAGTCTCTGCCCAGACCTTCAGGTGACAAATAAGAGGAATAGAGCAGCAGAGGTTTCCCTCATTCTAATTACAGTTGTGTAAGGATAACAGTAAAATTACAATGCCAAGACTGCCCCACATTTCGTCAAAATCAGCATAATTACCAGTACCACTTTCTTTGGTGAGATTTAGATTTTGCCCACTTAAATCATTAAAAATCCAGTCTCACTGCTAGCAGCCCAGAAAATTGGTCAATACGAATAACTGTCAGTTATCTGAGGGCTTAATTCTACTACCTCAAATGCTGAGCTTCCACTAAAAGTTTCCAGACTTTGAAGGTGAGTCTCTGCCCAGACCTTCAGGTGACAAATAAGAGGAATAGAGCAGCAGAGGTTTCCCTTTGTCCCTGGGGTGCAGATGTGTAAAGCCAGTCACATAGTTTTGCCTCCTACAGGACAGCTGTCCGGAGGCTGCAGGATGTCTCACCTCCCTCACTGCCAGTCTGCCCTGCAGACTGCCCGGTGTGCCCGACTGGCGTCAGATGCGAGGGCTCTATGTCTCACCTGCTTTCTAACCCCATGTTTTCTCTTGGGAAATTTGCTGGCTTGGTGCAAGAGTCCTCTGGAAGCACACTGAGTATGAGGGAGTTCATACACCCAGGAGCAAGTTTTTCCAGAAAACAGATTATAGGTCAGGCCTGGGGCAGGCTGTTTAAGAGCCTCATAGCCTTTACAGTACAGTGCAGGCCCTTCCTGAAGGACCACGGAATTCATGCTGTACCATATATGAGATTTTTAAAATTTAAGGCAGGACCCTGATTAATTTTCTATTTCTCTTCTATATTCACGGGATGCAGCACCAGTTCAATCTGCAGTAGCAGTGTAGTCTGTATCACAAAATGAAGCTGCATAATATGCACCAGAAGAATTCCCTCAGGATAAAGTCACAGCTAATAATTGCCTCAAATCAGGCAAAATTAGAACATCCTTTTCCTCATAAATGAATCATACCTTCTACACAGCTCTTTCTCTTGTTAAATAAAAATACCTTTCATTGTATGTCCTACAAATGAAAATGAAAGGCTGGTCACCTTTTCCTCCTTGCTTGACCCTCTTCCAGGGTAACCCTGCATGGGATTGGAGGCCTGGGCTTTGCAGTGCTGTTTTCTGTGACACATAAACATTTTCATTGCATATATCATTTCCACTTACAGCTTCTATGGTGTGCATCTATTCACAGCTTCAAATTAATTTATCCTATATGTGATTGCATATTCTGGCTATATGATTAATATTCCAGAGATTTATGATAATGTTTGAATAAAATCCACTGCTCAGAGTATGCTTTTCCAGGTTTCCAATAAAAATCTGAGGATGGCAGAGAAAGATTTCCATATAGCATATTTAGTTCCAGCATTCATTTTCATCTTAATTGTCCCTGCTCAGTTACACCACTGAACTCTAGCATAAGAACAGATACTCCCAATAGATGTTGAAAATAAGCATAAAAGCTTTTTTGGATGGGTCACAGTTTAGAAACACCATTTTATGGGCGAGGAAAAAGTAGCTGGAAGGAAAATTCCTGTTGGAAGCACTGGTAATTTTTTGATGAAAATAGATAGTGTGTGGTTCAGAGATGAAAGGAAAAGAGTCTTCTGGTTTTTTTAAAGACTGCATTCAATCTTGAAAATAAACATAGCAGGTAAAGATGTTTGACACAAACTTCAAATGGTAAGACAAAAACCTGTGACCTGAGTAGTTTTGAAAGCCTTGCTTCCTACAGCATGATGCACAAGAAGTATTTGGCACAGAAAGTTGGTACTGGAATATAACACAGTCTTATTTTAGGTAATACCTGACACCACTCCACCAGCCCCTTCTGCTTCTTTTTCCCAGTCTCTAGGGAGTTTTGCAAACAGCTCTTACAGAAAAGTTAGGTAAGCAAGTTGGTATCAATTGAGCATCCTAGGATCCCTTTTAAGTCTTAAAATAATAATGGGACAATTATTCAATGAACGGTCAAAAATCTTACTAATTAGTTCATTAGTTAATTATAGATTAAGTGTTTATAATGGAAACATTGCTAAGGTATTTAAAAACATTTTATCTGATTTAGATTTTTTTGAAAACAGCCAATTACATGATTATAAGGATTAAGGATAATAATTTCAGAAACAAGAAGTGTCTTTTCATACCTTTTTAAAGCTCACCACTTGGAAGATTAGTTTACGTATTTCAGAAGACCACCTTTTTGGTGATAAATCACAATAGGCAGTCTGTTAAGATGCCAAGATCTCAAGATCATAAGGAAAGGCAAACTGCATCCTGCACTTACTTGCCAGCCAATGACCAGAACAGGTGCCTTTGAGCTGGCTTGAGCTGCAGCTCTCTTCGCTAGTGTCTTAACTAAGGATAGCAGCCCAGTGATTTCTGCCTGCTCTCTGAAAAACCTGCCAAGGTGAACTCTGACAGTGCAGAACTCAGCATCTTCATTAAAGAAGTTGGTCAGAAATTCCACCAGTCTCTCTCGCATTTTCTTTTATCACCTGCCCTAACCTCTATATGAGATTACACCTCACAGCTTTCATCTTCACTCCAAGGAGTGCAGGAATGGTAGATGAAAAGGAAAGGTAACAGGAGGCAATGCTAATAAACAGTAACAGACAACTGGAGATTCATCATTCTTGCTAGAAAGCAAGCTGAATTTTCAATTAATAGAAAAAGTATTGTTAAAACATGGGTAGAATTCCAAAAATCATGACTTGGTAATCTCTTCATAAATGATACAGTGCATGTGTTTTCTATATGAACAGTCTTATGAAAGATTTATGGCTAATACTTGAACTTCAGAATTCTTGCTGCAATGACTAGCTATACAAATTGTACCCTTACTACCTTTTTCTCACTGGTATATGCATTTGTTACAATTAACAACTGCAGTCCACAGCTCAAACTGGACTCCACTGAGGTAGTCATTATACACACAAAAAACTTCAAAGGTTTTACAACCTGGCTATGCCAGATGACATGTCAAAAGGAAAAGAGAGCACACTAAAATGAAAGCTTTTGCTTAAAATCAAACATGTTCATGATTGAAATAATGTTAGACCCCCATTCTGGCACCCTTTTACTGGAATATATTGCGTCTTTATTCTACCAATACTATTAAAATTTTCTTCCAGCTCTTTTTAGCTTTTTTTTTTCCATTGAATATTAATCAATATTGCAACAAAATTTTTTCTTGCTTTTAAGAAAACAGGCATGGAGCAATCATGATTTTGGTTAAATTTAAGTTTCATTAGGACTTGGAGAGAGTAATCAAAAGTACTTATCATTGATTTTCCACAAAGACATATTATACAGGAAGAGTCAGGCCTGGAACATACATAATGGACATCATAATGCTGATATATGTCTATTGAAAAGTTGACCTAATGTCTTTAAAGTTGGAATGAGAGGTAAAACTAGATAAGTTAAAGAATAATGTCAGTATGTCTCTGTGAATGATCAGCAGCTATGCTCTCTAGTGCTCCCCATCATTCTGTTTCCCCAAGACATCAAAGCTGAAGACTTCTTAGACCACACATCTGCTCCGTCACCCTTCCTCGCTTTCCTCCACAAGGAAATCTAGGCATAGCAGGGTCAAAGTCAGTATGTATATCCAGGAGCCAAGCCTGCTCTCCTCAGTATGTAGCCAGTCTTTGTCTCCAGCTTTGTCTTGAGCAGCTAGCAATATTGCTGCATGAAAAAACATCACGATTAGCCCCTAAATCCTGAAATAATACATGAAGAGTCTATGTGCTTTTCATCTCTTACTTCCTTCATGTTCATCAAGCATACAACTTCTATCTTTGCTCTTATTTACAAACAACCTAAAACAAAGGGAAACCAACAGAGAAAGAATTGTTGGGTATTAACAATTTTTCCCCAGAATTTACAGTTTCTTTACTTTGTAGTAAACCAAACAGTTCTTAAAAAAATTCTGTAAATTATCAGTTAGGTAGCAATAACAGATGGTATATCCACCTGCTTCTTGTTCCCATTAGTAACATCAATAATATTATACAACTCTATAAAACAGCTTACACTAAGGGATTGTTGTCATCAGCCATCAACATTTAGAGGGCCAGAATACTGAGGTCTTACTATGGACACTAAAACACTCACTGGATGCTTTCAGTAATGGAGGAATCCCACTTAGGAAAAAACGTTGTAAGGTAAAGGGAGTACTTTACTGAAGTCTAACTTTCAGTGTCCAATGAGCGGAACTACAATATGTATGATGTATTCTAGCAGCCAGACCTGTTTCACTTCAGTTGCAAACCAGAGACTTTGGACAATATTGTATTCTCTTTCTGTTTGGCTTTCTTGCTAGATTTTCATCTTAAATGCTTTCATGTTTATTTATTCTGATTACCAATACAGACTTATGTACAGGGGTTGTCATGTGGGGATTATGCAACCGGCCAGCTAAACATGAAGAAATCAGTTTAACCATTTTGAAACATTATCTTCACTGAGTCATTCTAGTTTGGCTCTTAATGAAGTGTCTAGGATGCAGCACAGGTCAGCACATTGTACGGTAACACCCTTCTGGCTTTCTCTGCAGCTAGTTTTCTAAACTGCAGTAGATTTTGGGGGTAAGATTTATAACAGATTCCTTCTGCTTAAGTAGGTGAGTGTCTCTGACATTGCACAACCTCTGCCTCAGAGTTCCTGCACCCCAGTCCTCATCCTCCTGCAAAATAAGGCTGTTTCCCCACAGCTCTGTTGCAGTGGCCAGCCTGTACAGCTCCATCACCATACTGTCATGTATCTTCTTTTTCATCTTCCCAGCATGCAGATTCATAAAACACCGGGGTCTCCCTGCAGTGTGCTTCTACTTCGCGGAGCACCAGGTAGGTTTTACAAAATGAAACAGCGGTGAGCTGCAAAGCCATCTTCAGAGATTATTAGTCTGAATGCCGTATGGCTGTGTGTTTTAGTTAATTGGTGCAACTGCACTTTTGGGGGGAAGCACACGTCCCCTGCAGGAGCCGCATTGGACCATGGTGGATGAGGAATCTCATGATTTTTCTCGTCTGCAGCAGCACTCCTGCTGCAAAGGGGGCCTTCCTCTTTCCTTTCAGAGTATTCACTCTGACCCTTTGGCCTCAACCTGCAGTGTTTAGCTCACAGTCCTTTTGGACTGATGTTACATTTTTTCCTTGCAATCTGATGGTAGGGAGAACAAACATACCTTGCCCCCAAAAAGCAGAACCAAAAAAACCCAAAGCCCAAACTTTCAGAAATGCAACAAGAAAATCATCCTGTAGTGTGTCTGGAACAACAATCAGAAAATTGATTATGCTTACTGTACATATTTAATTAGAAGGTCTCCACGATCAGCTGGACCCCTTTGCAGTTCAGTATGTACACCACCACCAATGATTGTCTCTACTTCTGGCATTTTGTGCATAGAATATTAAAGAGACATAATAAAAAAAAAAGATAATTAGCTTTCTTCTCTGTATCCACTTCAAAACTTAAGTGGCTACAACAGTTGCCAGTAAATTAATTACACTATAGCATGGCAACACATCTGAAATACTACTCGTAAGACAAATATTGTGGACTAAAATTTTATAGGAAGAGTTTGGGTGTGTGGCATTGTTTTCCTAAGACCATACTAACTGATACAGTTGGAGGAAAGAAGATGCTAAAGTTGGAGGAAAAAAAAGGTTTTGAAAAAAACATTCTGTGCTGGAATGTATTTGTTTATTCTGGAATAAACAGTTGGGTTTTTTTGTTTTTTTTTAAACAATGGCAAAAAATGTTCTTCTATTTTAAAAAGGGATCCCTATTTAGAAAAACGTGATTATACATTTTGGAAAATAGTTTTCTTCTAGGCAAATGCAGCTTTAGGCAGGTAACAGGTGAAATGATCTCCAGAGTTCACATACTTTCCTATAAAGTTAGTGAGAAGATATGAGTTTCTTGAAGAAAATATAGAGCAATGACCTAATTTAGGGACACATCTTTTTTATCAGTCAGTTAGAGAGACTACGTAAACACGAAGGATAAGAAATTAAACCTAGGTGACATAAGAGACTGGTGTCTATATCTGTCCTTGGGAACTGTAGATTTTTAAGCAAAGGGAAAGGAATGCAAGAACATGGAGGAAACTATGCATTAAACTAATTCTTTAGAAATAAAAATGTTGTCAAATACCTTATATTTTTTTGAGAGATGTTTGTCAGACTCACTTTCAAATGAGAAAATTTGGGTTTATCAGTTACTCTCCATCACTACAACAAGGACTCTTATGAAGTATCAGGGATAAAGATAAAGGATTTCTCTTATTACACCAAGCAACTGTAAGGAAAGGTTTGTATAGTATGTAATCTCATAAGCACATTTATTTTTATTTCTCCAAAGGTTATTTGAAGAATAATTTTTTTACATAATTTTTAATCACCAAAAGAAACAAAAAAGCCTTTATTACTCAGACATTGCAAGATATTTTCATAAGGTTAAATACAATTTTCTTTCATTAATATTTTTATATTTCTGGTTGAAGCTTGGTTATCATCAATAAAGAGATGACAAGGCAACAGAGATTATAAGATTTACTGAAAAGATGTTTTTTTATCCTCTTGCATCTAACATTTTGTACAGAAGAAGTCATGACAGAGTGACAGGAACAAAGGGATCATGGTAGGATTTGATCTTAATACCCATCTTTGCTCACGAAATGATGATTCGCTTTTTTAATATATATATTTTTTTGCTTTAATGAAACTCAGCTGTCAGCTCCTGATCGCAACATCAGTACCACTACCTCTTCATGACAATCTGTCACAATACATTACAGACTTACAGTATTTCTATTTTAAATGACATACTGATTACAGCTAGTCAGAATTTTACAACCCTGCAGAAAGTGTTAATTTTTGTCCCCTTCCTCTAAAAAAAAAAAGAGTTCAGTTTCTAACATTCAAAAATATTCCAGTTTTATTTAAACTATTTTTTTTTTTCAAAATACCTCACAGCTGAGTGAAGGTGAAGCTGTCTTTGGAACTTTATTATACAAGCAGCCTGTATATAGTTAGAAAATAAGGCTGACAAACAAAAAGTTGATCTGTCCTATTGCAGTGAATGTAAAATATATCTATATTCTTTATTTAGTATATTCTGGCCTTATATAAGTTTGCTTTCTTGTGCTTTGAGCAACTAACAGTGAGCATATTATCATGATGCTAAACTGAAATAATAATGCTTTTACAGGCACATACTCTTGAGCTGAGATCCTGACTATCTTGACTACAGGGTTTTTAGTTATCTCAGAGCAGAGACAAGACAAATCATATATGCTGAGAATATCTATGAAGAGATCATTACCTCTGCAAGACAACAAGGACAGTAAAACCTGTTGAAAAGAGAATTTTTATCCTTATCAGCTGACATGCTTAAGGATAGAGGAAGCCATGATAGGAATAAAAAAAGTCAAAGATTTGATCTCATATAGCTGAAATATTGAGAATGGCACTTGATAGTGTATAGTGTTGTCATCTACCTGTAGACCTCATGAAAAATCTGGTCTGTGGCGTGGTGTAGTGTGGCTCACAGGAGATGACGAAAAGAAGACCATTTCTCCCCAACACAATTTCATCCTCATAAAAGGATAGTTTTCACATTGAGTTGCAAGTTTTGGGGAGAAGAGAGCAATGATAAAAAGCTTCTTCTTTATTTCCTCATTGTTATTCCTTAAGCATAATAGAAAAGGTCAAACGAAAACCAAACACTGCAAATTATTCTTCCTTTTTTTTTTTGGCCTTAGAACAGTATTTACATACAACCACTTTTTCCATTAGCCTGAAGAATGAATAAGGCTGGAATCTCAAAAACCAGTTAGGAAGCTAGTCTGCCATTATTTTTTCACATGAAAACATTGTCCTGTATTTCAGAGATCAAATTAATAGTTATATTTTGAAGAAACACAAAAAAAGCCTATTTCTCATTTGAAAATGAGTCTGACAAACACCTCTTCATCCTTCCCCCTTCCAGTTTATTTAACATGATAGACATGAGAATGCGATTAGGGATGAACATAGGATGAAGGAAAGAATTATTTAGCCTTCCCACATTTCTTGAAACCCATTGAAGTTATTTTTTCTTCCCATAAGGAGGTATCCTAAAAGTCCAAAAGACATTGCTGAAACTATGAACAATTCACCAGAAGTCACCTTTCAGTTTTCATGTAACTAAATTGGTAATGTGGACAAAATCAAGTTGTCTTTAGAGGAGAGGGGTGGGATGGGAAGGGATGGGGGTGGGACAGGCAAGGGAATAGCTTTCACTTTCTCTTTGTTTTCCAAAAGAATTAAATATTTCCACTCTCACCTAACTCAGTGTAGTTTCAGATCTTTCCCTCAAACCACAATATTTTAGTAACTCTTTAGAATGGAAAGGAGGACCTAAAGGTCAAAGAATAAGTTATGCTTGCAATAAAGTGACCCAGATTAAATGTTACCCATGCATTGCCATACATTTCAAAATGTTAAGAAAATGCCATGAGTCATTTCTCAAAATCCTTCCAATTAGATCATTAACTTAATATTTTTGCATTGACAGCTCCATAAGCCAATGAACAGCGGACAGTTTTTCAAGTTTTTTAAGTTTGGTGAAGATTATTAAAATGCTAGTGAAAATGTGTTATTTCAGAAAAACTAAATAATAATTAAATTCATTTGGAAGAAAGAATATATTTAACAAAGTTCAGAACACAGCTGAAAAACAAGTGCAAAAGGGGCTTGCCTGATCCTGTGCCATTTGCCACCACAGCTGAAAAGAAAAAAAAAGATATATATAGGGAAAAAAAGTTGGCTAAAGTAAACAATTTCTGTAACAATACAGGTGGGAAAAAAGTGCATTTAACAGTCTATTAAACTTTCCTTGTCCTTTTGCAGCAGTTTTGCTTTTGGCTCCAGTATTCCAACCTTTTCTATTTGATATAGATTTTCATTCTTCATGCCTCACGTATCCTAGTCTTAATTCCCTTTTAGCTAAGCCCAGGAGTTGCTTGCTAGAAAAGAACAAACACTAATGTTCTGCTTATTGTGCTGTACAGAAAAGAGTTCACATCCCCTGTCCCCTCCAGAAAATATAGTTATTTTTACAGAATCTCTCTTTTTCCAGCTTTCTTGCCAGGGAACTACAAGTTCGTGAATGACAAAACAACAGAAATGATATGGGATTCCCTTGAGAATGACTCCACCACTTTGGCACAGGACCCCCTGTTGTGCAGATGGTGCCAAGGTGGCCACTGGCCCACACTGGTTGTGTGGGGACCTCCTCTCTGCCCTGCTCCTGCTGGAAGACTTCTGCTCCGCTCCACCAGTTGCTGGGATCAAGCAGAGTGTGGTCCACAGCAATTTAAACTGTATTTCTCACTCCATAGTTTCAGAGAAAGGTTCCTGTGTATCCTTAGATCCTGTGTATCTAAGCAGACAATACATAAAAACTTAAAAATCATTCTTCAGGACCTGACATTTTCATGAGCAGGACTACTGGACTGGCAATGCTCTAATAAGTATAATATGTCCTTAGAAGAGTCTCCATAGTTAAAGTGGAACTTAACACACAACAGAGAAGAAAAACAATGAGCATCAGTGCTCTAGTTTTGATGCTCTTGGAAGTTTCTTCCTATGTTAACTTTATATGATACTTCCCAGAAAAATAAATGTATATATCTGCTAGTCAATACAATACTTGAGATTGGTATCATTTCATTAGACATTTTTAAAATTTGGATTCTCTTCCAAATTCAAAGACACATTCCATTCCTGTTATTTCTTTAGGTAACATATTTTCTTTTCAAAATGTCTGCTTTCCTGGATTTAAAGAGTCCAGTTTTGTCCCACAAAACTAAAAAAGTGAGACCTGTAGACCTACTGACTCTGTCAAGCAACACAGACCTCTTCTTAGACTTTGGCTGTACTATTGCCCTCCATCTCAATCTCTGCAGGCAAAAGAACACTGTGAAGTATAGCAAAGAACAGGAGAAAGGTTTAGCAGTCTGCCATAGTAATCTCTTAGAACACTGTTTTAAGCATGTTCTGCTCCATGCACTTGGCTGGTTAGACAGCAAGGCTTGTCTGCTGGACCAGCTCACAGCACTCGTTGCTTCTGTAATTCATTTGAATGATGAAATTTCCTATGACAGAATAAGTCACAGTTTATACTGCTCAGTTCCAAGTCAGTCCAATAAGAACAGTACTTCATTATGTCACAGGTTTTTTTGTCAAAAAAGCCACTTCTTATTTGCAGTAGTTACAGGTATAGCTGTTAATCAGGAAACCAGGTAACGGAGAATGCTGACTCCACCCACATGCATATGAAATTCTGCCTCAGTTTTGCACTTAAAATTCTGTTTAAACAACAAAATAAGAAATGGCAAGTAAAAAAATCTGTGGCTTAACTGAACTGTGCTTTATAGATTTTTGTTGATGCTAAGGTCTATCTTATCTCCTCAGTTGAGGTCAGACAAACTGAATTAAGAGAACTATAGCAATATGAACCTTACACTAGTTTTCAAAGGAAAATCAATACAAGTCCAAACCATGCTGGCAGTACTTTACCTGCTTAAACTTTTGTAATATCTACTTTTAGTATTTTTCCAACAAAAAATGATGGCAGGGTAGATGCAGAGTATTATTGGATAAGTCTGTCTCCAGTACAAAGCTTTTGGTAAAATAAATATTCCATTCTCCTGTCTGAAAGATTGGGGTAAAATAGAACAGGATCAGCTATTTGGCCAGTTATACATTTTTTCTTATATAAAATATGACTGCAGTAAGTGACAAAATAAGAAGATTGATGGACATCTGTGTGTACAGAAGACAGATCATTTACAGAGGAAAGCAAAAGTCTTCAGCAACCATAAAAGTACAGAATTGATTGCTATGTAGTATTGCATTTTTGTTTCATAAAATTTTTGCAGCATTCATTGCTTCATCATTGCAATAGAAGCAGATGAATGGTTATTTTGAGGGTCTCTGACAATGTAAGAAATGTGTCATGAACTGCATTTTTCAGAAGCAATTTAGAACTTTAAGTCAAAACCAGAAAAAGGCACTAGTATATATGTGAGTTCTGGCACGAGCTTCAGGAAAAATATTCTTGAGGTTTAGAAAGGTAATGGAACAAGATTTCAATATGTTTTCTATGTAACATTAACAACTGAGTAAATTTCAGCTCAAGTAAAGGGGAGCTTTTTGTGCCAAATATGAATTACTTTCTCCTTTCTTCTCTCCCTGTCCTTCTTTTGAAAATCATACCTATTGTATGTGTCAGTTTTATTCTACAAAGTACTGAAAGCCTCTACTCCCGCTTAACACCAGCAGACAAAAGGTTTATGACAGCCTTGAAAGAGGTACATTCCCATACTCCTCTCATATGTGGCACCTTGCAGTATGAAGCCCAGCACTTCCTTTCTTTCTCAGCATCTCTCAAAAGTAAAATGTTTCTCAAGGGGAGGGTGATATTTGTTCAGGTTGGGGTTGGGGTAGAGGGGGCAAAATGCAGATCTGGTTCCTGGTGTCCTGGCACTACATGTCAGAAAGAACTTACAGCTCAAATAAACCTTTTAAAGATGGAAGAAGGAGAAAGGGAGGGAAAAGAAGAGCAACACATTCAGCCAGACAAGATATGTTTGGTGATCTGGGAGCAGAAACAGATCTCAAGATTGAATTTAGTGCACAAGAGATTAAACTAAGGTCTTAAGCAGTACATGGCATAGACTTCATCCTCTAGGAATAACTAAATGTCTCCAATTACCAGGACTTAATAATCAGTGGAGCAATCAGACTTGTCTGGGAGTTGTTCATCGCCTGATTTCATAACAGCACATGGAGACAAACAGCAGGGAAGAAATAGATGTATAGCCATTCTTACCAATTTGTGCCACAATGTCTTTTATCCCAGGTTCCCAGGTGGTTTTTGGCATGCACTGCCTGTGCTTACCTGATGAAACTCTCCTTTCAGATCATCCTAGCAAGATAAATCTGCCAAGGTTAAACAGACTTGATAAAAACCTGGCAACTGTGCCTCTGTCACACTCAACCATAGATGCAGATGTACATATGAGCTGGCTTTTGAGTGTTCAGGCTCCATGTTTCCCTACATCATCAAGGTTCAAACTTATATAGGCAGGAGCACAAACTCTTGGAAAGCTCAAAGGAGAGATACGTCTCTGCATCCTCTGTATTGAAAGTATTCCTTTACCAAGCTCTTTGAGCAGATAGTAAACCTCCTGTAGTGGCTGTCTCTTCCCTGGCTTGACCTCATTGCATCCCATTCTGTGGGACTGATGGAAGGTGAGCCAGAGGTTGACCATATTAAATTGCAAACAAGCACAGAAAGCATCCCTAGGTGGGCAGAAATCCAGCCCCTAAGCACTCCAGCTACATTTATTTTCATTGTATGGAAACTGTCAAATAATAGTTTATTTGTTTGTTGTTTTGTTTTTAATTAAAACCAGCAGAAACAAAGACTGTAACAGAAGATACTGCTTTTGTCACATTACTTTCAGTAGCAAAGATGCTATATACTCCTACTATCACACGCACACCTGACAGCCAACAAAACAATGTTTTCAGGTATGATTTAACAAATCAGTAAAATCACTCAGATAGTACTATCCCTGAAAAGAGATGACATTTTATTCTTATTTACTCCTCTTTGGGAGAACAAAGGTGAACTTATTTAAGAAGGATAATGACAGGAGTGAACAAAACAGGGGTAAGAAAAGGAGAGAAAAGGAGAACATAAAGCAAACTATTTAGCCTGTAGGAACGTTCAGACTCAATTCTTGAGACAACTTTTGTGGGGGAAAATGAAGCCCTTTTTTTGCCCTTCAAGTATGGGTAGAAGCTGAGGAGCCGGATCTTGATTTAGATTTGTGATTTGAATTCTGTCTGAAATCCACAAAGCTTTCAGAAAATACTTCATATTTACCATCTTCCTTCTACAAGATAGCAATCGTTTTTTATTAATCAGCTTTCATGTGTGGAAGTAAGAATTACAATATTACCCATAGTCGGAGCTCTGGGCAGTAGGTGAATTAGTTATTTAACAAATTAGGAAATAAAAGAATACCATGTTAACTATTAAATAAAGAGCAAAATTTCTTTTATGACATTTTTCACTTGTTTTTACTTATTAAAAAGTAAAATTTTTGAATCTTAAACAGTTTCTTTTCACTGTCTTGCCTTAAAGTTACTTCAGCATTGTATACTACAATAAGAAATAACTATTAAAACAACAGTCAGAAAATCCCAACTGGCTATCTCTCCCCTTAATATGTTCAAGAACCTGAAAGTAGGGGAGGTATTTTATTACCATGTCCCAAAAGCAGACTGAAACTAGCAAGCAGTATTCTGGAATCACACAAAAGTAGCAGTGCCACCTACACACTTTTTCAGTTATACTAAAAATTCTTTCAAGTTTAATTGTAACAGTCTGGAAGTGGAAAATATTAGGAAAACCATGAGATTAGTCAGTAGCTTTTTCTAGAGAATTTTGTTTTCTGACTTTATTGCAGATCATATTTGTAGAATAATGCCAAAAAAGGAAAACTAACAGCAAGAAAAAATTTCAGAGGAGCATGGAGGATACGAAAGAACACTGCCATTTGTAGCCACATCAAACACATAGTTTTCCAATTTAAGAATTTATTTTAAAAATAAAGATCAGCTGGATTCTGATTGGAAGATATCTTCGATCCTTGTCACAAAAAAATGCACACACATATTTGATAAATAAATGTACATCCATGCATCCACACAGTGCCTGTAATAGATGTATATAACAGGTATTTGCTTCACACAAAGAGCTGACTTTAGATCTACATGAACTATGGTAAGTCTCAAATAACTTCACCTTACAAATTACTTCACTAGAAATTAATATATAGTATAGGACTAGCAGGCAAATCCTTTTATATGCTACAGCCAGTGCCTCCAAACAGTGCATTGATTCAACGAATTCTCCTAGATAACCTTTATCTATGAGGAGTTGATCATCTCTGCTTTCACTGGCTGCCACCAAGAGCACACAACAGCATGTGAAGGGGAGAAAACAGCAATTAAAAGACATAAGGGAATCCACAAAGCAAACGTGATGAAAACTATGGATCTCATTTCAGTCTATTTTAAACTGCAAAATAAGAAGACATACCACATGTGTATCAAATAGGAACTGTGGATCAAACATGAAAGGGGCCAGGGACTCAAAAATTTGAGAAAAACTACCAAGAAAGGCACTAGAAGCTAGTGGAAACTGTGACAATAGGGATGTTTTCAGAAATTTGTATGGGAAAACACAGTAGCAGATAACAGTTCCTTACCAGCATGAAAGCTGGGAAGAAGCAACTAAAACAGCTGAAAAATGGCCTTTTATGGTCCATAACTGATGTCTTCAAAAACAACATGACAAGAATGTAACAGCCCTGCAAAAGGTGGTTTATAGAAGTCAAAGAGCAAGGTGTAAACCGGTTATCCCCACAGCTAAGCTGACTCTTTATGAAGGACTGTCTTCACCTCCGCTGGCCTTTTAGTTAAGTTAACAGTGCTTGGGCACTTGTGAACACAAGGTGCCCTGCAACACTGAGCTCAAGGACCAAGGGACATTTCAAGCCAGCCGGGATCTAGTCCAACCCCTTGCCCAGAGCAGGGTCAGCCGTGAGGTCAGACCAGGTTGCTTAGGGCTTCATCCTGTGGAGGATAGAAACCCTCCAAGGAGGGAGATGGCACCATCTCCCTGGGCCTCGGTCCTGTTCCCCAGACATTCTAGCAGGAGAAAAACTTTCCCTTATCTCCAGCCTCTCTGGTCCTGCTTTTATCTTATTTTTCCTGGGTTTTTTTTTATTTTTTGTATAGACTGAAGGTGTCTCAGTTACAACAACAGCTGTTCTGGTGGTTGTCCTAAACTACAGGAACACTCAGGTTAAGTTTGGCAATCGTGAACACTGCTGATTTTATCAGGACTCATGACTGCTGGATAAACACAGGAATGATACCTATTGCATACCGTTTAACATCAATTCTCTGGTCTTATCAGTGATTCTAAGATTAAACACATAATTCTGAGTTTATACTGGGTTTATGTCAGCTGCAGAGCATAATGCCTGCCAGTAAAAGGTTGACCCATCAAAACTATTGGACAAATTTGAATAGACCCATGCTTTGAGTCATGCAGCTGAAGAGCCCTAGACATCAATGTATCAATAAATCACAACTGTCATAGTACAGAAACTGTAATCATCTTTTTTTTGACTCTGATGTAAGAGCATGGGGCAAGACACCAGGCAACACAGAGTTACACTAAGGCAGTGGTTTGTCCTACAGCTGCACTCGATGACCTTAGCTCTATGCTGGAGAACATTACAGAAGATACAAGAATGCTGAGAAGGCCATGGCAGCACCTTTGTGCATTCCCTTCCCTTGTTACAACCCATTATTTATAACACATGTAGGAATATCGTGTGTAGTTCAGAAAATTGCCTCAGAGCCCGTATTTTACCTCTTTTCTCCTTCCCTCAATTTTTATACATATTTCAAGCCCATTAATAATTCATTTCAGACATTTAACTGCAATAGAATAGTGAAATCCATGTCTTAAATTTTATTGAGAAATGAACTAATGGGAAAGGAATTACATTATTATTATCATTAGCAGTGTAGCAGTTCTGGCTCTCTTTGAATAGATTGAAGCTACTGTAGTCAAATGTTGTTCAAGATCCACAGCTGTATTATTGTTGCTCTCAAATGCAATGCAGAGAGGTGGTACAGCTAATTATTACCTTATTCACATTTAAAATGCGGTAGAATGTGGTTACAACAGCCTGCTGTTTGCAATATACTGATCTGCCCGCAGTCCTCAGCTTCTTTCCGCATACAAGATGACTCATGCTCTGGTCTCACTGATATTCCTTAGGTAAAAACTGATGTTGCTCCACAGATAACTTCAGATGGTGTGAACAACTAATTTTATGATATTATCTTTTTGAAAAACTGAGGAAGGAAGCTCTCATCAAGGAAAAACTTCATGCTTTTAGGCAGAGAATGGTTTTGAAAACAGAAATTAGTACCTTCCTTACACTACAAAAAAATCAAACTTGACAATGTTAGAGTTATTCAAACCCTACAGAGAGAATTCGAAGCCTCGCTTGTCACAGCATAGGACTCCATACCCAGTTCGCAATTATAAGCAGTCAGCACCTATGGCCACTGTTGAGCAGTTTACTACCTCTGAGGAATAACATTTGTTCTTAGCACACTGAAATTTCATGTAGAGATGTTACATGGTTATATCACAACTGCTGAGCTCTTTTGCAAATTATATAAATGAAACCTAATCAGTATTAGCTCCTATAATTGTAGGTCCTGAAATGAAACATAATTACAATGAATAATTTAACATAATTTAATTGGATCTTGGGGATGCTTTTATATAAAGCAAGTATATATGGCTATCTACAAAATTACATTCTGTCACTTGTTATTTACACAGAAGTATAACTTGTGCTTTGTCATAATTAAAGGCATAGTAGCAGAAATATAATCATAGCCAAAAAAAAAGAAACCTGACCCAAATCTACATTGGAATCTGGATGACCCAGAGAAAAATGAATGAAGCACTGAATTAATAATTTTGTTTTCCTTGTTTTTAATGAAAGAATCATTTGCTTAGATCTTCTGTTGAAACTCCTTATCGTTCATCATGTCCAAGCTACATGGTTTTTTTTAAAGGAAATACCCTCTTGTGATATTTTCTTATTCATATCCCTTTGTGGCACTTTTTCCTCTCTCTTTCCCCGTACTCCAGCCCCATGGGAAAAACAGAATGCCAGGGCAGGGTGGGGTGGGTGGGGGTGGGTGGAGAAAAAAAAAATCATGAGATTACCTAAAGGAAATGAAACAGAGCTGCTACCTTTGATAAGACGATGTTCAACTTGGGCACAGAGAATCTAGTCTACATTTAGGACATTAGTAAAGTATTATGAATAATGTTGTGAATGATACAAACCTGCACGGGAAATGTTGGGTGAACCTGGAGGTTAGTGAAGCAGGATACTGACCAAGAGCTGGTTAAAGGAACCTAAGAATAGACAGCGGTAAAAGCAGAAGTATAAATTAGAAGGAGGTTGCTGGGCAAGTTCCTTAAAAATTAGTTGAGATGCATCTTTTCAGCATTCACATTAATATCCATAGTGTCGATTAGTAAAATGTTCTGATCCTACAAGGCTGGGATGCATCACCAACAAAAATAAAATAGGATGTTGAAGCAATAAAAACAGAACAAAATGAAGTATCTTAAAATGAAAGGTCACTTTCTTAATAAATATCTTACTTACCTACAGTGTTTCCTTTTTAAAAAAATGTTCACCACTGTGTTGTATTTTCTTACAAGTACTAGAGAAGCCAAATGCCACAGAGGGCATAGACTTTAGTCATGGATGGTGGGAAACTGAACTGGCTCTGGGAACAAAGATCACAAAAAACACTGTGTACTGTGAGCAAAAGAGAGAGTGCGGGTTCAGAGCCTGCAACTCATGCTGATTAAGACTGAGAGCAGCATGGCACAGACAGCCCTACCTCAAAGGAGTGGAAAGAAAAACTCTATACAAGGACCAGAGTAGATTACAGAATTTGTTGAGCTTCAGAAACAAATCATTGATTTTACTAAAATGAAGGCTGGATGCAAGAACTAGCCTCAAGCACATTGTGGAAGGTGGAGAAAGGCAAATAAACGTCTATTTCTGTTATGTTTTATTTCTTCACTTTGATCTCTCTCTATTCAAAAAGCTTAAATTATTTCTTTTAATTCCAAGACAGGAGTGATTTATTTAGTTTAGTTCAAAACCACTTAAACCTGGGGGCAGGCCCAAGCAGGGAAAAAGGTTTATGTTGATCTTTATTAGTCAGCTAAAGCAGTGGTTGACTCAGATCTCTGTCAGAGGGCGAAGGGCAAACTAAAGAGAGAGAAGGAAAAAAACCCACAAAAGTTATGCAACTGGAAAAACAATGATATTACACAAACAAGTGGGGTGTGTACCAACTGAAGTATTCTTTCTGAAGGGAACTACCATCCACAATTTAAGGCACTGTAGGACAAATAAACCTTCATATGTTTTCACACACAATTTATATTCAATGGGTACACACAGTACCCACACTTTAATCTTTTGTAATACTTAATAAAATAAAATTTAAAAGTCCTCATCTTTTCCTGTTGCTCTTTTCCCTGCCCTAGCAAACAGCGACTGAGTTATTCAATGTGTTGTGTTGCACATCACCTGATTTGATAAAAACAGACCCAGATATAATACATTTTTTCTGTCCTCCTCAATTTTTTACATCAAGTTCTACTTCAGTGGAGATCACTGCATCTATCTATTGGCAGGAAAAATGACATTTTTGTTTGCTTTCTTGAATTTTAGATAATAGATTTCACTTTTTAAAGGTTTTACTGTCAAACATACCCAAAATAAGAGTAGTTTTACAAGGATTCTGCCTGTATTCCTGGACTAGCAAAGGCTTCTTGTTAGATTTTTTACATCAAGTTCTACTTCAGTGGAGATCACTGCATCTATCTATTGGCAGGAAAAATGACATTTTTGTTTGCTTTCTTGAATTTTAGATAATAGATTTCACTTTTTAAAGGTTTTACTGTCAAACATACCCAAAATAAGAGTAGTTTTACAAGGATTCTGCCTGTATTCCTGGACTAGCAAAGGCTTCTTGTTAGAAATAGCTGAGAAGATATATTAATTTGTTTGTCTGATTTGACTTTTCTAACAATTTGAAACTACAGACACCCTTATAGTAATTGGGGAAAACATCTAATTTTATTAGCACCTTCAGCTACATGAAAAGCTACTCATTTATTTAATGTCTGTTAACTTTACTGATTTACAAGGTATTTAGTTAGGTAACATGACCAGTCTGTAAACAGGTTTGTGCATACATGATGCTCTGAACACATATTTGCATGAGTAGGCTGTTGTGACAGATTTCAGATGAAGGAAGCAGGGCAGCACTGACAGCAAGCTGAATCATAGAATCATAGAATCATTGAGGTTGGAAAAGACCTCTAAGATCATCGAGTCCAACCGTAAACTACAGACACCCTTATAGTAATTGGGGAAAACATCTAATTTTATTAGCACCTTCAGCTACATGAAAAGCTACTCATTTATTTAATGTCTGTTAACTTTACTGATTTACAAGGTATTTAGTTAGGTAACATGACCAGTCTGTAAACAGGTTTGTGCATACATGATGCTCTGAACACATATTTGCATGAGTAGGCTGTTGTGACAGATTTCAGATGAAGGAAGCAGGGCAGCACTGACAGCAAGCTGAATGTGACATGGCTTCTTCCCCATACTTCCTCCCAGAGAAAACATTAAAGATATCTCATCGTTTCTTCTTAATGATTATTTGAGCACAGCTTTCAAAATTCAATAAAAAGAAATATGAACCCTTACTTGGACATTGTGAAGCCGACGATAGACATTTACCCCAGTTTAAGACAATGTTAATTTGTCTGACAATAACTTTAAACTAGAATCAAAGTGTATATGGATCTTAGATTATTATAGGTCACTACTCTTACAACAAAACTTTGGTCTCAGGGCAAACCTCTAAGGAAACATCAGTAAGTAAGGGTTGTGATACATCATCTGATAACTGGCAAAAAAGACCTAGAGTGATGTGCTGGTTTTGGCTGGAATAGAGTTAATTTTCTTCATAGTAGCTACTATGGGGCTGTGTTTTGGATTTGTGCTGAAAACAGTGTTGATAATACAGGGATGTTTTTGTTACTGCTGAGCAGTGCTTACACAGAGTCAAGGCCTTTTCTGCTCCTCACCCCACCCCACCAGCGAGCAGGCTGGGGGGGTACAAGAAGCTGGGAAGG
>NW_008796051.1:4319620-4321633 GCF_000699145.1 Aptenodytes forsteri
CCTGGAGGTGGCTGAAAACCTGCCTGCCCATGGGAAGCAGTGAATGAATTCCTCGTTTTGCTTTGCTTGGACACGTAACTTTTCCTTTACTTATTAAACTGTCTTTATCTCAAGCGTGAGTTTTTGCACTTTTGCCCTTCTGATACTCTTCCCCATCCCACTGTGGGGGGAGTGAGAGAGCGGCTGTGTGGGGCTCACTGGCATTAATCCACAACATAATGTAATCATGAAAGGCGTGTAAAAAAGGTTTGAAAAAAAAAGCCTTGAATACCAAAGCAGGATTTGCTCTTCAAAAGCTTAGCTGCCTGGGACCTGGTGCTGAGTCACTAAGTGTCACATGTGTAATAGCAGTCTAAGGGCTTTGGAACACATATGGTAAATAGCAAAATATTTCCATCCTGGCTGTAGCAGAGTTATTGGTATTGATTAAAGAGTGGGAGAGGTAACTGTTGCTAACATTAGATATTATTAAAATCACGTAAAACAAGCTTTGAAAGGTAAACCACAATAACTCATACAATTATGAAACTTTTTCACAGTATGAATAATTCTGATAAAGTTCTTATCCATAAAACCTGATGTATAATCTGTCCCAGATGCATAAAACAGAGACTTCTTTGAGTAAAGAGCTTCACCAAGTTCTTTCCTACCATTGCATTCGGGATACACATCAGCTTGTTTCACTTGTATCCTTCAAATACAGAAATACACTATTTGGCAAAGGGAAAGCTTGCTTAGTCTTCACTTTTGTTTGAACTATAGTCTTCAATGACATCAGAAGATATCATCAGGGGGAGGCCAATCTACTGGATCAGCCTCACAACAGAGGTGAGGTTGCCACAGCTCCATGCCCATAGGGCCAACTAGCAGCACGGCTGAGCACACATTTACCAGCAGGCACATGCACACAAATACCTGTATACACCACATAAGCACATGTATACATTGCTGGCCACACAGTTCAGCAAAAGCCAACACACTGAGCACTCACATGAATACAAACAGCACCAGTAGTCTTATCCTGCTCCTCTCTCTTGCTGAGGTGGATGGAGGTCTGTAGTGGGGAAAATATATATGTATATATATATACACTGACCAGCACTGTCCACACACAACCTGACCATTTTATCCCTTTTCCCCCGGTATTTTCCCATGTTTCTTCCCCTCCAAACAATATAGACCACTGACTGTTACCATCTTTGTTTTCTCCCTAAACTGTCCCATAATCATCCCTGTGCAATCCTGAAATGTTCTTCCCCTGCATCTGACAATGTGACCCTGCCCAAGGCAGTGACCCCGTGGAGGTGCCCTGGAGAGTCAGGGCCGGTGATTAGCCCGGCATAGGTGTCCCCTGCCCATGGATCTGGGGTGATACTAGGATAGCCCAGGGAGGCTGGGACAGAAGCTCATTCCCCTGGCTGGGTTATTGGGGTGCCCCCTCCTGCCGCGGTGCCTTTGGGCTCCCTCATGGGTGTGGAGGCAAGCCTTTGTTGGGCTGACGGCTCCTGTGATGCCTGAGAGCAGCCAGGGAGAGTGTTATTTGGGCTCCCCCACCCTCTATTGTCTCACTGTGCTCTTCCCTGGGGTGCAGATGTGATTTTTATTACAGAACTTAAAATGCATTAGTGGGATACTAGCAGGATTACAAAGCATGCAGCCTTATGGCTAGAATTTGGTGGTTGGGTACCAGTTTGGTGCCAACAATTCCAGTTGGTCTGGAATACAAACAAGTAGAACAGCTCTACTGAGCTACTTGAAGGATGCTTTATTCTGAATTTCAACAAGTAAGTGATAACCTTATGTTCTGGTTTCAGCTGGGATAGAGTTAATTTTCTTCCTAGCAGCTGGTACAGTGCTGTGGTTTGGATTTAGGATGAGAACAATGTTGATAACGCACCGATGTTTTAGTTGTTGCTAAGCAGTGCTTGCACTAGTCAAGGCCTTTTCAGCTTCCCATGCTCTACCGTCTGAGAAGGCTGGGGGTGCACAAGAAGCTGGGAGGGGGCACAGCCA
>NW_008796051.1:4321908-4326583 GCF_000699145.1 Aptenodytes forsteri
AGCGGCTGTGTGGTGCTCAGTTGCCAACTGAGGTTAAACCATGACACCTTAACAAGAACAGCCTACTATGTCAAGAATAAAAGTAATTCTAAAAGCTTTTCAATGAAGCAAAATATTCCTTCAATATTTCTTGCTTTTATTATGATTATTTTTTTGAGTGATGTGCCAATTGTAAGATACACCTGATGTTGTAAAGAATATGCTAACCTAGGAACATCTTCATGACTTCAGCCACAAGTAGTGTCCTAAAAAATTTCATTTCGGGGTTTACTGCATTTACCTTGACTTCTGGGTAACCTCAGAAACCCATGCCTTGCAAAACAATGGTTTGCATAAATAAACATATAGCATTTCACGGTAATATATTTAAATGATGTTTTCTCAACATACACCTCACTGCTGATCGAGCTGTTTTCACAGCCATCAAAATCAAGGCCACAGTTGAGCTGACTAGCAATCATTTTAGCAAATTGATTATCAATCTCTCTTATTAGCCAGATTATCTCAACAATAAATCTAGAAAGCCAGGCACTACAACAAACTATAAGTAAGCAAAATTCAGTCCAGGTCTTATAAAAAGCTCATTGATGAGCATAAAGATTTGCTTGGATTTCGTGGGCTGTGTAATTTAACTGAAAGACCCATCAACGTAAAATATCCAGCAGCAGGAACAATGCATCCCTCCTAATCCCTACATAAATTGACAGAACTGGTAACAAAAGTCTGCATTAACAGATTACTGTGAAAGTTCATTGTCTATGGAGCTCTCACTTGGCTTCTTGAAAGCTCCTCTCTTTCTTTTCAAACCAATGTCTATAAAGCTGTCTTTGCCGAACCTTAAGGCCAAGGACCTCATCACTGGAACCTCTGCAGCCATTACTATGGAAGTGTCTGGAAGGGCACCTGCACTTGCAAGCACTGAACAGCTTGCTATGATTCAAGTGATTGTTAGTATTTACATTACTTCAGTTCCACAGTGTTTACTCATAGCAGACTCTCTCCTTAAGTGTGTGCAAGGTGTTTTATTTCCTCTATTACTTCAACAGAAATATATCATCCATCTTTAAATAGAGACAATATGGGGAAACACAATATACCCACTTTCACGTTCTGAAAATCAGATTATTCATTTGTACTGAAGTATATTAGGCTTTCCCAGAACTGCATATTTGGTGTACTTGGAACTTACTCCAGAAATAAGTAGTACCCTTAATCTAAATCACTCAACATTGTGCTAGTAATTGCAGGAGGCAGAGAAAAAATACAAAATTGAGGAAGAAGAGATAAAAGGTACAGAAATACTAATGGCAAGCAGATTGACTTGACAGTATACACTTGTGCTTTTCTCTTCACAACATTTTGTGAAGTATACAAAGTAATATATGTATCAGATACTATAGTGGGAAAAAACCAAGTGTTTCACACTCTGGCCTGAGACTTCTATTCCCCAAATTGTCCTACAACTTAATCTTTCACAGTCGCTTTTCTCTGCATCTCAGTTTCCATACCTGTGACTTAGTTACTACTCAAATTCCACATCCCATTAGGCTGTTAGAAGATTAAATAAACCAATAAAGCTCTTCAGTAAAGCAAACTGCACACAAGAGAGACAGAAGCCAAACAGCTAAAGGATTGGTGCTCTCCTGCCTACTCCTACCTGAAAACAGTTTCTTAACATCAGAGCTAAGATGTTTATCTTAATCATTTTTGTTCACGTCTCCATTTGTCTTCCCCGTCGGACTTTTGCAAAGGTCAATGAAACTCCTTCTTCCCTTCATAGACTGACAGGAGAGGAGAGGAAGATACTGAGAACAAGGCAAAGGGTTGAGGAGCTGCATGTTGGGGTTGGTGAAATAGGGCAAGGTTTTTTTCTCACCTGTTCTGTCCCTCCTGCCATTTATTTTGGCAATGTGAACCACACACAGAGTTGGCTATGACTGGCAGAAAATAACACAGAGCTGTTCTTTTCAGAGCTGAAAAACAATGTTATGTGACAAATAAGTTAATCCACTCAAAGTTTCCCCAGAATTTTCTTCTGCTACTTCAAGAAAAACTGCAGAGTTCCCTACTACTGTTTCTTAAATGAAGTAGTACCCAAATAAGCAGCCAAACACAAGACAATGACATGATCATTATTGAAAATTATATTTCATAGCCAATTCTGCAGACAACATACTGGAATTGTTTTTGGTTTTGGTTTTGGGTTTGGGTTTTTTTTAACCTCTTCTAGGATTCATAAGATTTGATTTCTTTACATTCAGAACATCCTCTCCAATACAAGACGGCATAGCATTCATAACCTGAACAAAGTCACAGTGTCATTCAGCCTGTCCTCTCCTTTTTACCTGAGGGTCTAATATCGAGGAATTAACTCTGCTTTAGCATTACTGTTGAAATAAATGGGAGATTGCAAAAGTGTAAGATAAAAAAAAAAGGTGCCTCCAGTGTACATGCCAACTTGCAGTTGTATTCCTTACACAAAGTCATTAAACAGAAACTGCTGTTGCAGGCAAAATCTTTCCAAGACTACGTCCTACAGAAAGTCATCTACTTTGCTTAGCTTACAGTGAGAACTATTCAGTAAGGCTAACATAACTCTGCTTTTTCTCTTGTCATACAGCATTTGCTTCTTCATATCTATTCCGATGAGCTGAGCTTCAAAGCAGATACCACAGATCACTGTACCTACTTCAGGGAGGAGGCTACCCCATCATAAATAAAAAAATATATTTTTTGCAGCTGCGGGTGTAGTATTCCTGTTGTAACTCCATTTAGGAGCTGACATTTAGGAAGCTACATTTAGGAACTGACAGGAACAAAGAAACAAATGCTGGAATGGGTTGTGATAAGTCCTTTGGGTTCTACTAAGTGAAATATGGAAGGAGTTTTCCATGTTATAAATTGTTGTAATAGAGACAATGTCAGCTAGAGTTTTGTGGCTATGTGCTTATGCTTTTTCATTTCAGCAAGCTCCCCCAAAATATCTGAAATAATAATATTAAAATACTGTTTTTATTAAAAATATGCAGTCAGATCCTTAACTTTTTAAACAGATAAAAATCAAAATGCATAGTTCAAGCAACAGAAATAAAATGATTTACAGAAAACAATTTTTTTCCTCATCACCTGTTATGTGAAGCTGTCTGCTGTTCTCTCACTAGATTCCACCCTGCATGAACTGCAAGCTCCCATAGCCTTGATACCTTTCTCTTCACTCTCATCTTCTCTCTGTCCTCTGTGGTCTCTGGGTCCTTCTCTTCCCCGAGTAGGTTCAGATGCATCCCACAAAATCACAATTCCTCCATTCCTTCCAAAACTGGAAAAACATCTGTGTGCTTTGAAATGGAAAAGGGTCTCCCTTTAGGAGTAAGGGCTCACATTATCCATCACTGTAATAGATTAACAATCTTCAAGTCAGCTATCTCCCAAGAACTACAGCTGCATGGCTCTTTCAGAAGAATACCACATCACCCAGATTATTTCCACATCCACATTTCCTCAAGTGTTAAGGTACCTTTGTGGAATATCAGACTAGATATAACAGATTACATGACGTTACAGGCTTCCTTCAGCAATATTTGACTGAAAGACCACTTTTACTATGAAGGAACCTCCCCTGGTTAGCAATGCAATTTCTATTCACTTCTTTCTTACTTGCTTTTGTGATGAAGATATCAAGCTATTAAAAAGCCTTTTCTCCAGATAGGGATTCACTGCTCATGCATTAAACAACAAAATGCCTTGTTGCTGTTAACCCAGACTGGATCTATATTACTAACATTCATATCTGATCCCTAGACACTCAAACCACTTTACCTCTCTTAGTAAAAAGGAAAACATCTTTATTTACAAAACATGAATCTGGTTATAAAAATGTGTGATGGGTTGAACATGGCTGGATGCCACGCACCCACCAAGACGCACTATCACTCCCCTCCTCAGCTGGACAGGGGAGAGAAAATATAGTGAAAGGCTCATGGGTCAAGATAAGGACAGGGAGATCACTCACCAGTTACTGTCATGGGCAAAACAGCCGTGACTCAGGGTAAGTAATTTAGTTTATTGCTAATAAAATCAGAGTAGGGTAATGAGAAATAAAAATAAATCTTAAAAACACCTCTCCCCAACCCCTCCCTTCTTCCTGGGCTTAACTTCACTCCCAATTTTCTCTACCTCCTCCCTCCTAGTGGCACAGGGGGACGGGGAATGGGAATTGTGGTCACTTCACCACACATTGTCTCTGCCGCTCCTTCATCCTCAGTGGCAGGACTTCTCACACTCTTCCCCTGCTCCAGTGTGGGGTCCCACACATGGGAGACAGTCCTCCATGAACTTCTCCAACATACGTCCTTCCCACAGGCTGCAGTTCTTCACAAACTGCTCCAGTGTGAGTCCCTTCCATGGGGTGCAGTCCTTCAGGAACAGACTGCTCCACCATGGGTCTCCCACGGGGTCACAGGTCCTGCAAGCAAACCTGCTCCAGTGTGGGCTCCTCTCTCCATGGGTCCACGGGTCCTGCCAGGAGCCTGCTCCAGCATGGGCTCTCACAGGATCACAGCCTCCTTCAGGCACATCCACCTGCTCTGGCGTGGGGTCCTCCACAAGCTGCACATGGATATCTGCTCCACCATTAACCTCCATGGGCTGCAGGGGACAGCCTGCCTCACCATGGTCT
>NW_008796051.1:4326799-4332489 GCF_000699145.1 Aptenodytes forsteri
GAAGCCACCCCTGTAGCACCCCCCACACCTAAACCTTACCATGCAAACCCAACACAAAATGATACAGGGAAAATGCCATTAGTATATGGACAATTCACATAATTCCACAGAGCCTAATTATGCAAGATTTAGGCTCTTGGAATCCCATTTGGAGAATAAGAGATACTTAATGGGTTTTACTACCTACAAGAACAGAGTTCCAACTAAGACAAAAGTGGTGACAGCAGGAAAGATCTCCTATAAGATGTATATGATGTTTTCTTAAATGTGACTATACCACCTGAAAATCCAGTCTATTTCTCTCAGCATTACTCCATGAAATTATAAGATTGGGAAGCAGAAATGTTTGTAGACAAAGAAAGAATATTTTGCAGAAATATAAAAATTGCACGTAATGGTTTCAATCCATTGCATTATAATATGCACAGTGAATTAAAAGTTTAGATGGATACAGATGCTTCGAAAGGATAAATCATTAGGTGCATTTTTGGGTCCCAAACCTGACCAAAGTACCTATTAAAATCCTTAGTAAATTTCCATTCAGGATATCATTAAGTACTGCTTCCCAGTACTCCTGTTCCCAATTATTAGCAATGAATGCATAAATTGACAAAGAAGACATGTTACTTGAGTGGTGAAACATTGGAACAGGCTGCCCAGGGCAGTGGTTGAGTCCCCATCCCTGGAAGTATTTAAAAGACGTGTAGATGAGGTGCTTAGGGACATGGTTTAGTGGGCATGGTGGTGTTGGGTCGACGGTTGGACTCGATGATCTTAGAGGTCTTTTCCAACCTTAATGATTCTATGATTCTACTCAATGAACAGTTAAGATCATGTTGGCAGCTGTTTGTAAACTGACTAAAGCACTTAAATACAAAGTCTTAGCCCTTAAGTTAATCATCCCTGATGAAATATGCCAAAGAACATGCTGAGAGAATACGTCAAACATGACTTTTTATTTTACTGTGACAATAGCAGCCTTATAGAACTTAAAAGAAGGAAGTTAGTTCCTCATTCATTACTGTATTCCTTTGTGTCACTGTACTTTAATATTTGTCTTTCTTTACTTTAATGGATCAAAACTCAGAAAGAATCTGTCAGAATTTTATCCATCAGAAATCTCTGATGTAATTCCAACATAGGTCATGGAAGATTTTTTTCTTCGCTAATATCAGGAGAACAAAGTGGGTGCTGATTACAAATTATAAGGTAGCATCTTCTGAATTCTTCTAATCATTACTTTGGAACAATGGAACACTTTTTCAAGGGCAAAGACATATTATGAAATAGGCATGTTATGTGAAGATCTATTGTTAAGGTTACTGGTCGTTTGAAAAGTTTTGAGTCTGTTCAGTCATGATAGTATGGATACAAATTTCCAGTGAAAATACGAATAAGAATATAACCAAATGATAGACGTTACCTCTCAAATTGCAAGCTGGGAAGTGAAAAGCTTAAGGAATCATTACATGAATGAAAAAATATTCATGTAGGGTCATTGACATACCATGGAAATCATGCTTAGCATTTTTCCCAGTCACTCACTTTTGTTATATGTAGTTGAGGTTAAGTACAAAAAGTAGAAGTCATTTTCAACAATGAAATTCCATTGTTTATGGGTTATAAGAATGATACAGTTTCTGTTCTCCACTTTTCTTCCCCAGATGAAAGTCCAGCCCTGGTGAAGAGAAGTCAGGGCAGTGCCGCTTTACAGAGACAAGACTCTTTCCTCAAGCTGTAGTAGCATGTGATTTCAGTTACTGAAATGAGCTAGTTTGGTCTCTTATCAATCCAAATGCTTGCTTTCTTTCCTGTAAAAATTCCTCCATCCTGGATTTTGCCTTTTTTTTTGTTTTCTTTTTTCTCCTTCCTGAAGGATGTGTTGATGATGGAAAAAAAAAAAAAATAGTACGATCAATGAGAAACATGGAGCAAAAGCAAAAAACAAATTAGACACAAAGGTTCTTGCTTTTGTCATTGCTGATCCGTGTATATGTAGAGTTTATAAAGAGTGTGAGTCAGTGCAGGGTTCTTTTCCCCTAGTTCCAATAACTTTCTAGAAATATGAAAATATCTGAAGTGTCTTGTATATCCAGAGAGAGAACAAAACAAAAAGAAACATTGCCTTCGGAATCAAATGAGTAAAAGGAAGTTTCAGACACATGAATAAGTTCCACTTCCTTAGAAAAGCTGCAACAAACTTTACCCAAGTGGAAAAAGAAAAAAAAAAAAACCACAAAAAAAACCCCAAACCCCATCAACTGAAAGATCTTGAGCTTCCCCAGAAGTTAGATCTTCAGCTTTTCCTTCACTGAAATATTTGTAAATGTTTTTGAGTGCAGTGGTGAGCTCTTGCTTTTAACAACTGGCGTGTGTGCTTTCCAAGCTGTGTGACATTTTTTTCATAAAGCAGAGTTCCTTAACAATGACCTTTTGTTTACCATATTCTGTCTTCTCTGAAAGAAATTCATCCAAGCATGGAAGAACTTCATAAACACTGCTGTAGTATGCACATTTGTGTATAGCCTCTGTAGAGAATGCCAGCAGAGCCCAACGCCTGCAAAAATGATCTATGCACTAACTCCATATGCTGTGTGTCTACTCAGGAAAAGAAAAAGTGGGTTGGTGCAGGCCACTCGCTTTCAGTGAGTGCCTGCCTGTTGCAGGGAAAGCCCCAGGCTGCAAGGGCAGAGCAGCCCCTTTGAACCATTACAGCAAACACCTACCCAGACCCAGCTATGCAGTCATTATAAAGGTTGAAGGCACTGAAGGCACTTTCAGATACACTGAAATTTGTAGCTTTTCTAATGAAGTGGAGCTCATTCTTCTGTCTGAAACTTTGTAATGCTCATTTGATCCAAAAGACATTGTTTCTTTCTGTTTAGTTCTCTCTTTTTCTGAATATATAAGATGCTCAATATACAAGGCATTTTACCTGCAGAATTAAGACATTTAGTGTACATGCTGACACACTGAAAGTTTACGCTGCAGAAATGTAATCAGAAATCTACACAACCTACAAAATATTTAGACATTTACCAACACTAAAAATGTAAATAACATGCAAGCATTAAGAATAAGGTTGCAAAGACAAAGCCAAACAGAGTACCTTAAAGAAAGGCCAGACAGTTCTCGGGTAGAGACTTTGTATTACTCTATCGCGGATAGTTCATCGTGGTGAGGAGACAAAAAGAACTGAAATAAGTAAGTCTCTTCCCTCTATCCTCTTCTGATTCTTTCACTGCACCAGATAAATGATTTTTTTAAAATGCAATTTTCACTTATGTATATGTAAATTGACCCTTGGTCCTACCAGCTACGAAGCTCTAAATTCCATTTATAGTTTTAACAACTTCATTGGAGTTATGCAAGCAAATAATCTCTTTTAAATCTATTTTATCCAATTTGATCAAGGAATTACCATAAAAGGATGAAACGGAATCATATCCCAGCTTGCAAATCTCATTAAAGCAGTGCACATCTGTGCCTACTTCTGGTTCTACACAAAATAGCTGAGTGATACAGATACATAGACAAGAATTTGAATGGGATTTATTTTCCCAAAGATAAAAGAAAGAGGCTTTTGAAAAATCTCACTCAACACACTGATGCCTACCCTCATGAGTAGTGATGGTCAATACGTAAAAAGGAGTACTCGCTTAAACTCTGGCCTCCTAAAACCCCTTAAAAGTTTGGCCATTAACATTTGGTTCCAACAATGTAGACTTATGACCTCAGCATCATTACATATCAGTTTATTTTTCCCCAACTTCAAGAACACAGTGGTCTCTTCCTGATTTACAGTTTATAGCCGAACCATTACCCATCCCACTGGACACCCTTCACATCAGTGACCATGCTGATACTTCCATCCTATAAATTAAAAGGTCATCTATATCATCCAAAGATTTTCAATCTTTCTGTACATCAAGACATAAAATAATCAGAAAGGGGCTACAAAAACAAATTTTGAAATATTCAGGTTTGCACTGAAACAGACCAATTTTGCACCTGTAATTAAAACATATGTTCCATTTGCTTCAATGGGAAATTGATCTTAGCAGACACAGAAAGATAACGATCAAAGTTCCTAGGTAGAAGACAAATACAGCAGTGTTTTTCCAACCAACAGGTTCAAGTATGTAATTTATTTTGTTCCCTGCTCTCATTTAACTGTTAAATGCTAGTCAATAATTTATGAAGCAGTAGTTTTTACACTCTGAGACCCAGTAGGATTGTGATCTCCAGCTGTGGAACATCAGACAGCAGCAAACAACCACAGGGGAAAAAAAAAAAAAGAAAAAAATAATGCTATAATCCTTTCCTTAAATTTTTTGAAGCTTGGATTATAATGAAAAAAAACTAAGAAATAATCCACAGGAAACCAATCTTTTCTATAGTATTTAATAGATTACTGGATTTGATTAATACTTATATGTATGTTATTTTAAAGGCATTTCTAGAACACATTTTAAAGCTATGCAGTTGTAACTTATATTTTAGAGAAGTATGGACTATAACGTAAAATCCACTGTTACTTCTATGTGAACTGTATAGTATTTTTGAACTGTATAGTATTCAGTTTTTCCTGTTATTTGTAGTACTGTTATAGGTGCTCAAAGGTCCAAACTTTTTCTAAATAAATTAATTTCTTATATTGGTTTAAAATATACTCAGTATTGCTATACTATCCCAGAGCAGTATTAATATTTTTCACTGAACTTGACTACTAGTTTCAACAAAATACAGTATCATAAACAACCTTTCTATATACTTAATCATTCTGGTTTTAGTTGGTGAAATGTAGTTAACAGATTTTATATATGCAATTCAGTAGGTAGGAAACTGCAGTGTCTTGGTGGTTTTTTGTTGGTTTTTCTTAATTTGTTTTTATTATTATTATCATCCACAGACCAGAAAAACATCTTATTTGTCTCCAAAATCCATTTCCACCAGAAAAGCTTGAAGAATATGTGGAGATAATTTTAGCTTTCTCATATCAGTCTTCAAAACACTCATAAAAACAAGAAACACACAACAAAAAAAGAGCTATTTTTCTTAATTGTAATGACTTGTCCAGTTCTTCGGATACAATCTGGTGTGTGATATCTGACACACACTAGGAGTACATCTGGATTGAAGAGCTTATTATCCATCCCCATGTATAATTAATAATGTGCTCTTATTGCTACAGCTTTATGTTGCTCAGCACAGTATCTCATAAAGATATAATTGTTTAGTAATCAGAGTTAATGAGTATAAAAATTCAATATTTTCTTGTCACTGTGTACTATGGTTTTCCTTTCATTGCCAATATTTCTCAGCTAATTATCTTCTCCAAACATTCTGGAGGAAAACATCTTTAGGCAGTTTTAAAGCATATGAGTGTACAGATAAAATGCATTTTGCACATGTAGAAGAAGAAACCTTGTGGAAACAATGTTTACTTGTAAGCAGGTGTAAATAGCAGTTTAAATTGGAGGATATATCCACGCTAAGCTGAGGCATAGCTACACACAGATTTTACTATTCCATCTTGGCCTAAGACCCATGCCCTTTTGGATATGGCCGACATGGTACATACAACACTGCCAGAATGTTAAAAAAGTTTCACTGCTGATCTACAATCATAGAATAGAATCATAGAATCATTAAGGTTGGAAAAGACCTCTAAGATCATCGAGTCCAAC
>NW_008796051.1:4332624-4341285 GCF_000699145.1 Aptenodytes forsteri
GCCATTTCCTCTCGTCCTATCGCTAGTTACTTGGGAGAAGAGACCAGCACCCACCTCGCTACAACCTCCTTTCAGGGAGTTGTAGAGAGCGATGAGGTCTCCCCTCAGCCTCCTTTTCTCCAGGCTAAACAGTCCCAGTTCCCTCAGCCACTCCTCATAAGACTTGTTCTCCAGACCCCTCACCAACTTCATTGCCCTCCTCTGGACTCGCTCCAGCACCTCAACGTCCTTCTTGTAGTGAGGGGCCCAAAACTGAACACAGTATTCGAGGTGCGGCCTCACCAGTGCCGAGTACAGGGGCACGATCACTTCCCTACTCCATTTTCAAATTTAAATTATATATCTACAATTTATTATGCCAATAACATGAGTCAAAGTAAGTAAAATGAAAGCATTGCATGGATAAAATAGCCAAGACATTTAATTATAACACAAAAGTCACAAACCTGTACAAAACCAGAAAGCAGCACTCTGTTAGTGATAAATACAATAGAGGAATGGCTACTATTACTTTTGGCCACTGTGGCCTAAAGAAGAAGCAAAAGGTTCACTACAGAAAATTTTGATAAACAAGAACTACAGGCACAATGGATTGTTACCTGAATTTCAATATAGCAATATTCTTATTAACAAGCAATCAATTAGTGTGATCTGCATAATATTAGGGAAGATATCTCCTTTCCAGAAATCGCAAACAAATATTTTTTAAAGAAGCAAGTTCATAAAACTGAAGTTTACCTTTAATTTAGAAGTACTTGAAAGGCTGTGACTGGGGAAAAAAAAAAGACAATGATCTATATTGTACCAAAGTAGGGCAGAAACACCAAAAAAGAAATTCCACAGTGATTACAAAAGTTTTTGATTGAAGGAGTACCTGTGAAAAAGGACAGATTAAAACTGCCCATTTCATATTCTGTTTTGGTCAGTAAGAAGTAGAAAAATTTTAAATTGTCAGTATAAGAAACAAATACTTTTTTTAATCCAAATACAGTAATTGCTATTGTCATAAATGTACTGGTTTTGGAAATCTTTTCAAGCTATCTTTGTTGCCTCTTTTTAAATAAATATTATTAAATTTGATGCATTTTTTTTTCCTCTTAATGTTAACAATGTCTTCAAAGCAATACTGCCACTCATCAAAGTTATTTGATTTTAGCTTCAATTAATAGCTTTTATCTTTATTAATAGTTTTTCCATGAGAAATAGAGAGGTTCTGTTGCCATTTCAGAGATGAGGAATTGCAAGATGATGTAGATTATATGGGTTGTCATTCACTGTAAACAAAATCTATGGCTTGGTGGGAAATGCTTCCCTGTCTTATTGTGGGGCATAACTCTCAATCACCTTTACTTTGGTGTCCAATCTCCTGAAATTGTTGAAGATGAAACAATTGGACTTCCCTGAGAAGATATGCGAGATCATCAAAAAGCATACCATGAGAATCTCAACACATCATGTTTTCTCTGGGTTATTGCTGTGCTAATTTTGTCTTAAAAAACAATTTATTCCTTATGTAAGATGTAACTCAGTGATCTGAGTTATAAACAAAGGACTGTATTAGGACTTAATTTTAAACTTCATTTTATTTACATAGCCGCAAAATTCTATAGAGATAATTCCTTCTTTTATCAAGAATGAACCATTTTAAGAAGCTGAATAAGTAATCTACAGATAATTACTACAAAACTTGTCATGGCTAGTTCTTAGGACAGCACTTTCAGAGCCACCACAAACAGACATCATTCTGTTCACAATTATATTTATCTAACCTGAAGATTTCCACAGTTAATCTATGGAAGTAGGCTTGTGTCATCACATTGTCCAAGTTTTTCACATTTAAAGTGTTTCTCCCATAAACATTCCTGTGGTTTAAAGAACTGTGGCAGGTGAAGGGCTAATGCACCAGCATTTTTGTGGAAACATACAAGTGTTAAATGGCAACATTTATGCCTCTGCATTCTATACCGAGCCTCAATGTGGGAGTGTTTTGCTCAAGGTTCTCTGGAGTAAAAAATTCTCCAGCTCTACAGTCTCAAAATATAAAAATTTGGTCCTTTCAGAATAAGCCATATTAAAAATTATGTTACTCAATATAAGAGTAAGAATTTAAAAATGTAAATATTTTTCTGCTGATGGCTGTTTTGTGTTAAGAAGTTGGGATATCGTAAGAAGACTTTAGACCCTAGATTTTCTCAGTGAATTATTCTAAACTATTTTGTTTTAGAAAGCAATTTTATTTTGCAAAAGAATAAAGATTTCACTCACATGCTGTATCAGGCAACTATCTTCTTGGATAAGTATCTCACATCAGAACAGCAATTACAAGAGTCACTCTAGAACTGCTTGGTGAAGTAACTATCCAAATTACACAAAAATGGAATTATTCCCAGTATTTTGTTGGAGTACAACAGAATGAATAATCGTGAATAATTCCAAGCAGGTATGGCTGCTGTTTCATGCTTATCTCATGATTCGTCTGATTGCTTTAAGTATTCTTATGAGGGAAAAAATCAAGCAGCACATAGCTATATAAAATGAGTCACTTCAGGATTAACATGTAAATTCTGAATTATGAATTAGCCTGCTTATTCTTTCCACATCTGGTCTAATGGCCAATGACTGATATTTATTCAATACTTTTTAAACAGACAATGTAGAAACTTTGAGACAGATGCTGAGCACGTGTAATTAAGGATAACTCCACTGATTTACTCCCCACTGAGTCACACTTGCTTAGACAAAAACTGTATCTGATCAACTTAATTTAAGATTTCATAGTTTTGAGCTCAATGTATCATTTTAGTTACTCATACATTAGCCCGTAGAGATTCAAAACTCACATTAGCTGTTCTCAAAACATTTTTGAACCCTTTATCAATTTCATTTTTTAAGGATAATCCAAATCATTTTGAATAGGATGGCAGTAAGATAAGCAGAAGATTGTTCACTAAACCATGATTAATTTTAAGAGGAAATTTTGAAAGTTATTTTAGGTAAGTTTGAAATTAAAAAATGTTCTATTCTCCTATCAGTGTTAATCTAAATGTAGTGGTTTAACATTATTGCCATATGTCCCACCCTGACTTCTGTTCTTTTTCTTGCAGAGGGCTGCTCTCATTATATATTTCTTTTAAAAAAAATCACACTTAGTGATGGCTCTGGTCAAAGTGTCATAGTTAAATAGTTGATCATGCATTTCTGAAGATGTAAAATAACTCTTTTATGTGCAGAAAGTGCAGTGTGAATAATAAACATCCAGGAAATTAATTTAAAACAAATATGAAAGCAGAAGTATTGTTTCGTTTATGAGTTACAATCAGTTTAAATTGGGCATTTTCAAAGGGGGGAAACAAGCTCTCTGAAATTGTCCATACAAACAAAACCACTAAATTTTGTTTGAACAACAGATTTGGACCACAAATTGAATTATTAACAACCATTTGTTTGACTTTTGCCTTGGGAATCTTCTGGGAGTGGAAGCAGACATGACAAGTATTACATCACCTGTGTCTCAGCTAGGATGTAAATGAAACCAGCTAGGCAGCAAGGACCCTCCTTGGACATCGATACCCTTTCAGTTAGAAAGGCATAAAATCTTTACCCCAAAGATGGATTAGCTGAAGAGACTAGTTTGAGTCCCTGTGCTCAACCTGATTGTTCATCAGTTTTAGAAGATGTGGGGGTTTTTTCCCCTCCAACCTGATTGGAGTGTGCCCTTTTCAACTTCAGCAAGACAACTTAGGGCTTAGCAAAGACCTTCTGTTTAAACAGTTACAAGACTTTTTCCTCACCAAAGACAATAAAATTTTCAGTCATCATACCTGCAGTCTAAAGAATTTATTTATCTACCTATTTATTTTTGAGCTACTGGAACAGAAGATGTGTTTTGCAGTGAATAGAGTTCCCTTGATGGCTTTCTGCCATATGATACACGCTGGTCACTCTGGCTTTGGATTTGGCACTGCTAGTTCCTTAGTGCTACTACCCAGGCTATGTGCCAGCCGATCCTCATATTGTGCAGCAGCAATAAATAACCCTTCCATGGAAAGGTGCCAGCTCATGGACCACACACCTGGCTGTAGACACTTACAACCACATGGAAAGAGGACACTGTCATGGAACCAACCAGTTCAGCCTGTCACAGGTCCACAAACAGCATGGAATTGGCCCCTTTCAATGCTTAATTCTCACATGCTGAATTAGAGATGCTCCCACCAGATAAGGGGAGAAGCAGAGTTTAGAATCTCAGACCTCATGCCTGCAACCTTATACAAATGCTCCCTCTGGAGATGCAACACAGCCAGATCTTTTAATTGGGATCAACACATCGAACCAGGGAGCAGCACTAGTAATTAAATATGGGTTTGAATTGAATACAGGTTTTGGATATCCTAAATGCCAGGGTTGTTTTAATTGGAAACCTCAGTTCAGACACACTTGGGCTTTTATACATTTCCTCAAGCATGGCCAATGCTAAATCTGCTGGCCTCTAGGGTGCAGTATAAACCAACTTTCCTTTCTTATGTTTTTGCATCTATGTAGGCCAACACAGAAGGGAAAAACACACATTTCCTTCTTCTAATAGTAGTTATAAAAAATGAACACCATGAACTTGAATGCATTAAAATTACGCTTATATTGCTTTGATTATACAATAAATAGTAAACTGAGAGAACAAAATCTTCAATACCTGTGTTCTACCTCACGATATAAAATACAAAAGTTATACAGTGTAAGTATATTGCATTTTGGTCAACACAGGAGCTTTTGTTGTCTGTACTCTATCAAGAAAAACACTGATAGTGGTGGGAGCAGTGGGACTAGAAACCAAAACCCATGAGAACAGAAAAGGAAAAGATTCCTCCAAGGCCAGAAAGATCAATGTTCATTACAGGCAGCAACACTGTATAAGCCTTTCTCACAAAACTGATCTCACATTTCTTGGCTCAGTCATGTCTTATCCTGTGTTATACAAACATACAAATCTGAATTAAAATTTTGCATTCCTTTTAAGTGAATGTTCCTTTAATTTCCATCTTACATTTCTTTTCTACATCATATCTTCTTGTCTAAAATGTTCTTCCAGCCAAAACTTTTCTTCAGTGTCCATACTGACAGGTCTTACCTGTGGTCATAGCCAGGGTCAGCTTCATATCAGCCAAATTTAACTTACGTTTTAGAAACTAAAAAACTACACTTAAAAGCCAAAAAGGCTTTGATACTCCATTATTGGCACCATTTGAGCGTCTGTTGGATTACCATGCCTACCAATGTCTTTGCATAGAGAAAAAAAATCATTTTTTTCTATTCCACTCTATTTGTTGTCTCTTTCAATTGCACACAAATGTTCACACATCTTGACATATCTTATGGAGATGTGAATCTCAGAGTAAAAGATTTATCTGATAAGTGGGGTGACTCAAGGGTTCCCTTTAGCTCAATGTTGCTTTGCTGTGGCTTTCACTTTCTGGTGTGCCTTCACACATGAGTTTTGAGGCACTCTCACCTGCAGCTACTCTTGTCATCCAGAGATGTCAGGGCAGAGGGAACTTGCCAGTTTTAAAACTGCCCTGTGGCTGGAGCATCTGGAAAGGGAACTACCTTCTGCTTTGCCTTGGGAATTAACTGTGATCGGTAAAATGCAAAACAATTTAATTTGGCAGATGTGGATTGTTACAATGCAGCACAGTCTAGGGAAATGGGAAAGGGCGGTGTGTACTGACAACCTACTTAAATTCACATCAATTAACATGTTTCTATGTGGGGTTTAGAACAATATTATGCTACACTAAGTTCTAAGCAGCTCCTAATAGTACTTTAATTAATATGCCCTAGCTAACGCTTTTTCCTAACATTCTAATATAACTGATCTTAAGACAGAGCTCAATAAATTAATTCTGTCTTTTCATCTGTTGAATCTTACACTTTTTCTGGTCCATCTGTAAAAGCAAAACTGCATGAACTTTCTTGGTAAAGCTGAAAAAGTAAAAACTTCCATAAATTGCATGCATTTATGAGTAGCAGAAATGGGCTGGTTGCAGCAAAGCCACTCCTTCATAAGAAATACTGTGGATGATGTCTTTATTCTGATATGATAATGCATAAACTGCATATTGTGTTAGCATAACTACAGTGATAAAAACTGTAGCCCCAAACCAGCAGATGAACAAAGCACAAAAATCCTTGGATCATGAAAAAACACATGCACAGCTCTGAAAAGTTTAGCACAGGTTTCTTCACATGATTTCTGCTGCTGCCGTGCACAATCCCAAGCATTCATGTACTAAGATTAATGTATTGGAAGGAATTTGGGATTATCTGCAGATGATGTGGATGTATTCCTAACTGCCAGTAGGTTCTACCTTGACACCGGCTGATGTTATGATCTTTGAAACTCATCATAGTAGCCTCCAAAATTATATCGCTGATAATATGAACCATAAGATCTTACCAAATATATGCAACACAAAAAGTAATAAAACACCTCCTGAAAATAAATGCTATGGTTCTTTCCTCAAAACCAGGATAGCTCACCCTTAGTTCAAGTGTATTGTGGCCTTAGGGAATTCAGAGACACAGAACTTTCTCTCAAAGTGTTTGCTTATTCCTAACTCAGAACAAGCCTAAACCACATAATATATATCTTCAAACTCTTGTACCAATGTACTCAGGGGCACAGTGTTGTATTTCTGACTTGGGACAGCATTTGTTAAAAAGGTAGATCTCCTCTCCAAATAGAATTCCACTTTTCTAGATTTTAAAAGGTGAGTCACACGAGGGACCATAGACTAAATTATCTTTCTTTGGATTGAATATGATGTAGATTCTGCTTACACTTTAGGGTTTCTTAAAAAGAAAGAAACACCTATGTTCTTTATGGATGACACAGACAGAAGAAAAGTGTTAAACTTGCCACAAAGATGGTCAAATATGTTAACACTGTTAAAAGCCTGTGAATCTAACCCAGAAAAACAATTAAAAGGATGAAAATTATTGAAAATAAATGAGAAAAAAGCAGTGTGTAAGAAAAGTGTTTTCTTCATGCCTTGTTGCAAACTTTTCCAGATTTGGACACGTAAGACATTTTTGTTAACAACCTCACTTTTATTCTACTGACCAGCAAGTCAAGCTTACTCTGGCTACTGAAATAATGTTAACCGCCCCACCCCCCCCACCCCTCTTACCACAAAGGGATGATTACTTTTGTTTTTAAAAATGGAGACTCCTAAGAGGCATTTGGTTTTCATTGGGCTGATACTGTACAGAAAAAGAAGATTACACACTGCCTCTATCCAGTAAATTTCCATTTCCATACATCTACATGGACATGTCAAGCCAAAGGATGGAAAACAAATTAACAGAAATCACATGTGTGAAGAAACTCATTCATGGCCAACAGCCATAGTAGTGACAGCTGGTTAATACCTTAGCTAATGACAAAGAACACCATGTTTTTAACCAGCATATTTATACAGACACTGGTGACATTTCTGAGCTAGTAATGGACTTCTAATTTCTATCAGGACTTATGATTTCTTACAAAAAGTTTCTGCAGTGTCCTCTAGAAGCCAAACAATTTGTGACAAGCAGATCTGTAAATATATACCAGTAATATGATGTACTGGAATTTATAACATTCAGTTTATCAAAGGTATCTCTATGGGGGAAGAATCCACCTGGGGGGGAAAAAAAAAAAGCCTTCTAAGCAACTTATTGCAGTAATTTATGGTGCCACTATTCACATTTTCCATTTGTTCCTGCACTAGGAGGGGAGCCACTCCTCAGTTCACAGAATGTTTGAGGTTGGAAGGGACCTCTAGAGGTCATCTTGTCCAACTCCCCTGCTCAAGCAGGACTATGTCCAGATGGCTTTTGGATATCTCCAAGGAGGGAGACTCCACAACCTCCCTGGGCAACCTGTTTCAGTGGGGTGAGATTCTGAAAACAGATTAAACGTTATTTACTCCTCAAATGTTTCTTGTAAATATTCTTTAATTTGAAGAAATAGTTCAAACAGATCAATTGATAATTTTTACTTTATACACAAATTCTGAAAAGAAAATTTTAAAAAAAGAAAAATATTTTATACAACAAGAATTACATTGATAAAGATCTCCATTAAAATACTGTAGTCCCACACATATTAACTGATGCACTGATTATAAATCTTCAGTTGTTTGGGGATTTTTTCTGATATTGTGTGCTGGTTTTGGTTAGGATGGAGTTAATTTTCTTCATACTAACTGGCATGGGGCTGTGTTTTGGATTGGTGCTGAAAACAGTGTTGATATTTCAGGAATGTGTTCATTATTGCTGAGCAGTGCTTACACAGAGTCAAGGCCTTTTCTGCTCCTCACACCACCCCACCAGTGAGTACGCTCGGGGTGCACGAGAAGCTGGGAGAGGAAACAGCTGGGACAGCTGACCCCGTCAAGGCCTGCTCCTCACACCAACCCACCAGTGAGTACGCTCGGGGTGCACGAGAAGCTGGGAGAGGAAAGGAATATTCCATACCATATGACATCATGCTCAACATATAAAGCTGGGGGAAGAAGAAGGAAGGGGGGGACATTTGGAGTGATGGCATTTTGTCTTCTCAAGTAACCGTTACGTGTGATAGAGCCCTGCTTTCCTGGAGATGGCTGAACACCTGCCTGCCGA
>NW_008796051.1:4345332-4374774 GCF_000699145.1 Aptenodytes forsteri
TCCCAAGTCACCGTTACACGTGATGGAGCCCTGCTTTCCTGGAGGTGGCTGAAAACCTGCCTGCCGATGGGAAGCAGTGAATGAATTCCTCATTTTGCTTTGCTTGCGCACGTGGCTTTTGCTTTACCTATTGAACTGTCTTTATCTCAACCCACAAGTTTTCTCAATTTTACTCTTCCAATTCTCCTCCCATCCCACTGCGGGGGGAATGAGCCAGCGGCTGTGTGGTGCTTAGTCACCAGCTGGGGTTAAACCACGATATACGGCAAACAAAATAATTATCAAAGTATTTCTTTCTCTTATTTTAAATATCTCTATCTTTTTGATCCTTTCCTGTACCACTTGTGATTAGAGATTAAAAGGTACAAACAAATTGCAGAGTACCTGTTTAACATGCATTCAGGAAGGACCAAACTGAGAGCTGCTACTGATATATGGTGTAAACTGGATTTGCAGTCTGAGTAGAAGACACAATGGTACAAACTGAAATGAAAGTGAATCCACATATTGAAAATTTTCTGATTTAGACATGTATAATAGGGGAGAGCTCTAAAACCATTCAGAAAGTTTTTAATAAGTTGCCTAAGGCCTACAGAGGCAGGATCATATCTATGTACATTCTATCCCACTGTCTCATATCTACTCAGAGCAAAATATTAACTAGTAGCAAAATGAAGAGAGTTAACACAGATTTATATATGTATAGAATTTCTAGTACAAGGAGCAGCATATAATCTGAACATATATCATATAAGGTTTAACTATGTTAAAATACCTTTTGTAACTTCTTGGTGAAAATTTCAGTTTAAGGAAAAATAATATAAAATTATGTTACAGTCTCCAGAAAAAGGAGATGCGTAAAGAGATAAAAAAATTAAGTTTTATACATTTGGATGGTTACAGTGAAGCCACTGTATGAGTTGGGCCTTTTCTTCAAAACTGAGTTTTGCACTGATGTGATAATTTTATGGAAATTTATTATTGTTTATGAACAAGTAAGTAAAGGCTCCATGAAAACTGCGTGTGGGAACTCAAGTTCTGAGAATAATGATCAACAGAAGGCAAGGAGGAGGTTTTTGATTGTCCTTCCTCCTCCGAAAGACACATAATATTGCTTTAAGTGACAGCACAGCTTGCTGTGTTTTCTCAGGGTATGAATACAAGAACCTTTTCATGGATTCATTTAGAAAAATTAATCTGTTAGATTTAATAAGGGTCATGCATCATGTTACTTTATCTATTTCCCACCTTTCCACTTGGTCTCTTTAGCCTCTAATTAACCTTTTCCCTGTCTGTACAATGTGGGGATATGTTCACAATCTAATAAGCTCTTATTGTGTCTTACCATTCTTGTAAATCTTAACTGGTGTTTTTTCCTTACTCCTAGGGCCTTCAAAAGTAAATTAATCTAAAAAACCCAACCCTATTCTGATCTAGATTTTTAAGTATCTGCTATTGATGTTTTGACACAGACTCATATTTAAATAAGAATGATGACAGAAACTACTTAAAATAGTAAAAAATAGTAAATATAATTATCTTTTTTTTTTCCCAGAGAAACTTGAGCAGCATGCTGTCCAGCTATGTCTTTTCCCTGCCATTGCCACTTTATTACGAAAATAACATTAGAAGCAGGAATTGAATTATCTGAAATTCTGTTTCAGGTGAGCAAAAATAGAAATCCCAAGGAACTTAAACTGTTAATTCTGATATCATTATGAGCCACGTATCCGCAGAGCAAGTGTTTCAGCAACCCTCACAGCACAGGTTTAAAAGGTATGATAGTATAAAATGAACAGTTATCACACTGTCACAGAATGGCTGAGACTGGGAGACACCTCCCAAGATCATCTAGTCCAACACTCCCTGCCTAGAGCAGGGTCACCCAGAGCAAGTTGCCCAGGACAGTGTCCAATCAGGTTTTGGATATCTCCAGGGATGGAGACTGCACAACCTCTCTCAACAACTTGCGACTGTGTTGGATCACTCGGTAAAAAAATTTCCTCTATTTCAGCTTGTGCCCATTGCCTCTTGTCTTGTCACTGGGCACCACTGAGAAGAGTCTGGCTCCATCTTTACTGTCCCCATCAGGTTGGGTGGGGGGGGGGCATGGATAAAATCCCTCTGAGCCTTCTCTTCTCCAGGATGAACAAGCCCAGCTCTTTTGGCCTCTCCTCATTTGTCTAAATGTTCCCTGACCTTTAAATTTTGCTCCACAAAGGTCTTCCTTGCTCCCGATTTCCCCTCTAGTCTCAGGGCTCTGAGACTATTAAAGGCCGGTCTTATGGCCAGTCTTATCAGCAAAGACTGAGGCAAAGAAGGCATTAAATTTATTCTGCTCCAGAAATTCCCATTTTGAAGTAAAGCTGGGTTTCCTTTGGTGGAGAAATCTGTTTTCTATATGCTGCTTCGTCTCTCCTTCCCCATCTATTGATATATTCCAAGAATAATTTACAATATTGTCAAATTAAAGAGATCATGCATTTAACTAGTTAATGTTAAAGGAAATTGTATATTTTTGTCAATTCAGTATTCATTGTGGGTAGGAAAGATAAACAAGGAATAAAAATATAAAATCAAAGAGGCTTCTTGCTGTTTAAATTAGATAATCTCAATTTATAAAGAGATTTCTTTTGACTGGGCAAATTATATTTGTTGAACCACAGAAAATAGTAGTTGAGCATTCAAATCATACCTATGATTTGAGGAGGATCACGATCAGGCTGTCCATGCAGTTAATATTTACGTAAGTGCTGGTAAATGCACTGTTTTCCACCTGTACTGATTTGTGTGGCTGCCCACGTGTGTGTTTTTTGTATGTGTGGGTCTGCCTATTGGGAACCAGCCTCACTACCGCCTCACTGAGGACAGGGAACTGCAGCAGCCCCATATAGATCAGGCCAGGACAACAGGAATCTACCTGGATCCTGAAGCTCAACATACGCAGCTACAACTAACATGGCTTACTTATTTTCACAATTCAAATGAAACTTTAATCATTTCAAAAACCTTTAGGATCCACGCTGAGGATATTCTGTAGGGTGTGGAGAGCAAAGTAACCCTGATGACTTTAATGTTTGTTTTTTTTAAACCAGAACTTGATGTTAGAAGCAAGGAAGAATCTGTCTGCTCTGCCTTTAGCATTCCTATATGGTGAACCATGAGAGGAGACTGAGGATGTTAGTTTGGTTGTAAAAAACTTTGTTTCTCCTTTTATCGAGACTCCTATTTCCTTTCCATTCAAATCACTTACAGATGTGATGCCTAGGATATATTTGCTTTTTCAACCAGAATGCACAGGGTTTGTGTGCTCCATATCCCACAAAACACTACAGGTGTGCAGTTCAGGCTGCAGTTCTTGTCCTCTCTGAGCCTGGCTGGCTGCTCCATCCTCCCCAGTGCACTCTCAGGCCCTATGCATGCTCTGATCTCATGCTGTAACTCTTTCCCCATCAGATCCCATGACCTCTGGAACATTTTCTCCAACCTGTGTATCCATGGCTTCCCCAGGGCAGGAGCGATCTTTCTAATCCTTTGAGGAGATCCATCTAACATAGTACTCTTAAAGCACTTTACCGACTATAAACAGACCACGCTGGAGGCCTTGCTAAAGTCAAAGTATATGACATCCACTGTTGCCCCTACATCCACGCAGCCAGTCATCTCATCATAGGGAACAATCAGGTTGGTCAGGCAAGATTCGCCTTTGATAAAAACCAGCCTGGCTGCTCCAAGCAGTTTCTTCATGGAGCTGGAAATGCCTTTCAGGTGGATTTGTTCCATTCCCTCCCCCGGTGCTGAGGTGAGGCTGATGCACTTGTACTTACCAGGATCCTCCTCCTTGCCCTTCTTGAGGATGAGTGCAATGGTTGTCTTTTTCCAGTAAACAGGAAACTTTCCCAATTGCCACTAAATTTCAAAGGCACCCTCACAATGACACCAGACACCTCACTCAGCACCCTTGGGTGCATCCGGTGTGGTTTCATGGACTCGTGTGTGTCCCAGTGGGTGAAGCACTCTCTACTTCTATCCCCCTTTCCTGTGGGTACTGCCTCACCCCCACAGACTCTGCTAGGAGGCTCAGAGACCTGGGTGGCCTGAGGCAGCTCTTACCAGTGAAAAGGGCATTGAGTACCTCAGCCTCCTCCAAGTCCCTTGTGAGTAGGGCCCCTGTCCCAGTGAGCAACAGACCCACATTTTCCTCAGCCTTACCTTTGCTACTTACAGAAACCAGTCTTGTTGACCTCCCTTACTAGTTTTAACCCCAGCTGAGCTTTGGATTTTTGTCACTGGGAGATGTACAAGACTTTGCTTTCTCAAGCCGCTCAGAGGAATATAGAGACATTTCCCATCTCCACTTCTACCTCTCTACTCTTTTTTTTGCCTGAGCCCATGGCCACCTTCTACTTTTTACTGATTTTTCTGCCCATTGGAATGGATTGTCCTTAAGCTGTGGTGGTTGACCTCCTCTGCCAGCTACGACAGTTTCCACGGGATCCTGTCAAACAGATTACCAAACAACATGAAGCCCTCTGTCCTTTCTCACACACCTCTCTTCCTACCCCAAACTTCTTGCTGGTTGGTGGAATTCCTACTGCAGAGGTAAGGGGTTTCAGGGCTGTTAATAGAAGAAATCTCTAAGGTGAATTACTAATAACACCTCTGGCAGTAAGACACCATCACATTTCTACTTTAAGTTATAAACCTTCAAAACTCTAAAACCACCTGCATTTTTTGCTTCTAACTTCATACTCACGTACTTGTGGAAAATTTAACCAGATAAAAAAGCCTGTGGTTAGTGAAAATTTTTCCTGATGCAGCTGACAATAAGCAAAAGCTTATTGCTGGAGATAACACTACAATATTTTCTAAAAATGTAAATGATGTGGCTGTTTCACTTCAGATTTTAGAAATAACAAAAGATTTCATAGGCATGATTTTCAAACATTAGCTGTTCAAAAGGGCAGTTCCAGCTCCAAGGCCAATCTCATTAGTTAGAAACCAAATGAACAATAAGATGAAGGTTCATCCCTACAATTTTAATAAGAGGTCAATGGAGGGCCAACTTAATTTCCTACAGCCTCTGCTCAATGGCATTAGTTAGTGAAATCAGCCCTTGTTTAAGCTTGAATTCGGTTATTTCAAGCATTAATGTTTTTCTGACATCAGTGAGCAAATCCATCAGAGACAAGTATTTTAATTTCACTAAGATAATTTTATAATTCAGAAACCTACCAAATTCCCAAGTTACATGGCTCCAAATTCACATTATCTGAATTGATATTGAAATATTAGCTTTGCTGTTTGCAACCTTGAGCAGTGCAAGAGAATAAAATTTTCTGATAATTTTCACAGTTCCCTGTACATGACAAATAATATGTGACAGGTCCTTAAAAAGATTTAAGTGACCAAAAGTGGAATGTAGCTCTGGGAATTAAGACATATCAATCCCAGTCCTGTAGTCTGAATTTCTAGACCAAAACCCAAACCAAATTATCTGCTTCATTGCATTGTCAGCAACGTGGCATTTATACCCTTAATGTTCCTCAAGCCAGATGTTTCACTGTCTGCATCCCCTGAGAGTCAAACTGTGGTAGGTACTGTTTTGGCTGAAGAAGAAGTCAAAACTGGCAGTAAGCTTCCCACCTTCACTTTTTAGGCAATGGCCTTCTAACTTGCCTAATCAAAGGTGTCAAGACACCAAAAAAAAAAAAGTGCTGAAGGAGACTTCCAACTTACTGCCTGTCTACTAACACACTGCCTTAAACTATTAATTTTTCTCAGGAGAAGGAATGGTCTTTAAAGCTGCCCCACACCATAGATTTGAAAATGCCAAAATTACATTTTGGTCCCTGATCTGAAGTCTACAAAGCATTAACAATCCTATTTGTAAACTATTTCACACTGCATTCCCATACTTAAAGAAATACATGCATACAATTTATTTCTAACAACTCCCTCCTTCCCTTCCTTCCTCCCTTCCCCTTATTCTTTCTTAGCCTTCCTTTATTAGCTTCCTTTGATGTTTTCTTTTCTGAATCTAAGGTTTCTCCTGTTCTGTGGATTTATCACACCAGCAGAGGCCTCAACTGTGTAACTGGACAAATAATAATAATAACATGGGGCCATTTCCCTCCCGATCTGAAAATAAACAGTGGCAGGTGCATCTGCCTGCCTTAAAGTGTGTCTTCTCTGAGCTCTATAGGGTCAATGCTCTATCAGCTTGGGGTCATCAGCCCATTATAACTGATTAATGGAGCACTCACCAGAACAAGGACATTGTGAAAGCGATGTGACAGAGTTGTTATATTAACTTTCTGAAAGCCTTCCAAGCTATGCATTAAAAGTTGACCAATAAGCAACAAATTACAAACTTACAGGAAAAACACCTTTTCTCCATTAGACCAAAATGAAAAACAGGTATCTAAAAGAAAGAAGAAAGAAAAAATACACTACCTTATTATACCAATTTCACAGTGCCTGAAGCCTGGCAAGCAGCCGAGATAGACGGTCAAAATCATAAGGGAAAGCAAGAGGAAGATGTTTGCAATGCCTTTCCTTAATCCACTTCTTTTAAATCAAGGCACAAGGAGTATTTAAAGGAAACTGAGGAAAAAATGGAACAGAAGGAAGAACAACGATGTGCTGAGAGATATACTCCTCTTCCGCTATCCAGAGTTACCATCTTCCTGCTTCACACAGACAGTGAAGAAAGGGAAGGGAAGGGAAGGGAAGGGTAGGGAAGGGAAGGGAGGGGAAGGGAAGAGAAGGGAAGGAAAGGAAAGGGAAGGGAAGGGACGGGACGGGAAGGGAAGAGAAGGGAAGGAAAGGAAAGGGAAGGGAAGGGAGGGGAAGGGAAGGGAAGGGAGGGGAAGGGAAGAGAAGGGAAGGGAAGGGTAGGGAAGGGACGGGACGGGAAGGGAAGAGAAGGGAAGGAAAGGGAAGGGAAGGGAGGGGAAGGGAAGGGAAGGGGAGGGAAGGGAAGGGACGGGGAGGGTAGGGAAGGGAGGGGAAGGGAAGGGAAGGGGAGGGAAGGGAAGGGAAGGGTAGGGAAGGGACGGGACGGGAAGGGAAGAGAAGGGAAGGGAAGGGTAGGGAAGGGAGGGGAAGGGAAGGGAAGGGTAGGGAAGGGACGGGACGGGAAGGGAAGAGAAGGGAAGGAAAGGGAAGGGAAGGGGAGGGAAGGGAAGGGACGGGGAGGGTAGGGAAGGGAGGGGAAGGGAAGGGAAGGGTAGGGAAGGGAAGGGAGGGGAAGGGAAGGGAAGGGGAGGGAAGGGAAGGGACGGGGAGGGTAGGGAAGGGACGGGACGGGAAGGGAAGAGAAGGGAAGGAAAGGAAAGGGAAGGGAAGGGGAGGGTAGGGAAGGGAAGGGACTGAAAGGGAAGGGAAGGGGAGGGTAGGGAAGGGACGGGACGGGAAGGGAAGAGAAGGGAAGGGAAGGGAGGGGAAGGGAAGAGAAGGGAAGGGAAGGGGAGGGTAGGGAAGGGACGGGACGGGAAGGGAAGAGAAGGGAAGGAAAGGGAAGGAAAGGGAAGGGAAGGGGAGGGTAGGGAAGGGACGGGACGGGAAGGGAAGAGAAGGGAAGGGAAGGGGAGGGTAGGGAAGGGAAGGGAGGGGAAGGGAAGAGAAGGGAAGGGAAGGGAGGGGAAGGGAAGGGAAGGGACGGGACGGGAAGGGAAGAGAAGGGAAGGAAAGGGAAGGAAAGGGAAGGAAAGGGAAGGGAAGGGGAGGGTAGGGAAGGGAAGGGAGGGGAAGGGAAGGGAAGGGTAGGGAAGGGACGGGACGGGAAGGGAAGAGAAGGGAAGGGAAGGGAAGGTCCTCAGTGCTTTCAGTTACTCCTCCTGACGATGTTCACTGATAGTTCACATCAACTGTCTGGGATCTGAGTCTGTGAAATCAGTTCAAAACCCAGTGCAAACTACATATGAGTGTTAACTTCCAGATATCCCAGAGCAGATCAAGAGCTAGAACTGACCTTGTCTGCACCTTTGCAGCTCTACAACAATAGGTGAGAAATTTGTGATACACAGTTCTGCACAGCTGTGCAAAATAGGGAATTGCTATTAAGTGCATGCAATAACACACTGGGAAGAATATTGTCTGAGCTTGGGGGTTCCAACCTGAGCTTATCTTGATTAAAGGACTAAATGGATGGTACGTGAGCAGAATCAGGATTTTCCTGTTACCATCCTGCCTTGTTGATTTTCAGGTTGATAGTGCCATCTTCCCTATTTTGAAAAATATTTGTAGGTCTGTGTAGTGGATTTGTATATAATTGAAAAAAATATCCTGCAGTCACACATAGGTCAGAGCACTAGGGAAACACAGGTAGGTCTATTCTATCCTTTATCGTATGCATGTGATCTTTTTCTCTCCTTTAGGAGAATTCATTAAATATTGAATACTGTCTTTCTCCATTTGCTACTTACTAATGACAGAGGACTATGTAGCTCTATTTTTTTGTACTATGCAATTTTTTCCTTGCTCATTTTATTTTGCAAGTAGCTATGATTTTCAGGGAATTGTTAAAAAATAGGAAAAGAATTTCAATGCCGGCTTTTACTTGTTTGGTTCCTTTTTTTCCTGATTCAGAGATAGAAGAGAAAAAAGTTCTTTGACCAGCCAACTGATTTGATGTCACCTTTAATTACATAAACTATAATGGTCATTCATTGTACAGTAGTCATTTCTGTGGCAGGTATACATCGTATTTGCCCTTAAGGTCATCCCATCACAAAACAAGTCTAAGTCATTTTTCAAAAGAGTGTAAAATGCACTAGTCATATTCATTCTCCTTACAATACACACTTACTGGTTATCTCTGAGGTTACTCCAAGGTGTCTTACAACTTGCCTGTCATAGACTGCCTGAAACACCCTTGCATCTACTGAGCAACAAGGAGCATTTTTAGTAAAATTCATGAGCTCTTAACTCCAGTGCATGGAAAATCTACTGATGCTCAGATAAGATGAGACATGCACAAACCCATCAAAGTTCTAGAAAGAACAGAGACTGGATAATAAAAAGACGGTGTTTTAGGTGGTAATGTATATATCTCTCATTATTTTATTCATATGCTTTGACCATCTGTATCTCTTAGTAGTTTTCTACTTCTGCTAAAATCCCTCAAAAATTCAAAAGAAGGTTTGCTTACCATAGGATGTAAGCAGAAGAAAATTTGGCTGAATTATCATTCTTGTCTCCTAATAAAAAGAGGAAATACTAGGAAAACATTGTGGAAAGAGAGAATAGCTCTACAGGAGATTTAATTCCTTAGAAATCCCTAGCTACTTCTTAAGATACACTGTAGGATGGGAAGTTATCAATAGATAATAACCTCCAGCTGTTCCTTTAAAAATGTTAAATGACTTGGCATTTAAAATCTTTCTGTATCAATGCAACATGCTAAAAAGAACTTGTGAAACAAACTCTGTGGCAAATTTCTCTCTAAAATTAGTTCATTTCTACCACTTCCCTCAGAAGTCTACCCATTGAGATTAACTAAGAATATGTATTCCTTGCTCCTTATTTACCCAAATGTCCTATGCCACCTCAAATATAATACAGTGTGAAGCTACTGGTCAACAATGAGCAAAGGTAGAGGATTAAAGCCAACCTTTCAAGGAAAGAGGGGAGAGTGGAGAAATCCTGTTAACATCTTGGAAAACAAACAAGGATTGTGTTACTATGTGAAAAAAAGATCTTGTGGAACTCATTCCTCTAGGATGTTATGAATGCCAAAAAAAAAAAAAAGGTTTCATTTCTGTAGTCAGTGCAACCCTACACCAACTACTGCTTAGGTGAAAGTATGTTATAGTGGCACGACCTGGTTTTGATGGCTGAGGGGTAAGTAGGAACTCTGATCTTTGGCATTATAGATTTTAATTCAAGAGCCTTTCTTTTCTATTAAGAAAATCTCTTCTCTATGAGCCAGAAGGTAAAAAACTGCTTACGAAATTAATTATTGAAATTCTGATTTATCAATATGTTCCAGATAAAATCGTCCTTTCTTTCTTATCACAGCACGAGCTGTTACCCATGTTCTTCTAGGATTTCCGTTCTGGTCCTTTGCAGGCCTGTTTCTCCAGTTTGCAACTGTTTCTCCAGTTTCTTGTTCACTGTTTTTTCTTTTCATTTATTACTATCTTCAAAGTAGGTTGATGGTAACACCATTTTTTTCTTACTGTTTACCTGTAATTTCTTCATACTTGAGGCTTTTTTGAACCGATGTGCTAGAACACGTTATTTTGCTTTTCTGAGAGCTTTCTGTGTTCTGCTTGTATATTTTGAACTTCAGGTGCCATTCAACCTATTAGTTTGTCTTCTGTCCTGTGAACAATTGAAATACATCTTTACAAAAGGGTTCAGAAGTTTGCCAGTCAATGTTCTAGTGTCTTATCTTCTGTTTACATGGAAATTCCATATATATTTTTTAAAAATGCATAGAATGAGCACATTAGACTACAACCTGGGTCCTCACTTAGTTTCACCCAGCAACCACGTGCTCAAAGTAGCTGTAGATATTTTATCTCGTGCATTTTGTGTTACAATGGCATTTGCTCACTGTATTATCAATTTTGCTGCTCTCTGAATAAATAAAGAATATATTTTTCAAGATACACCTAAAAGGTTTAGAACCACATAGAGATAAATAACTTGGAATGAGTAATTTATCTTTACAAATATCACCTCTCTTTCCAAAATTTTGCTTTACATGTTAACTACTGCTTTCAAATGTTCATTATGCAAAATTATTCACTAAATAATTTCTGTTAATGACGCTGAATCTGCAACTTTTCAGAAAGAAATTAACTGAAAATCTGTAAAATATTAAATGTGTTGCCTACTTCTGATTGGACAAAGAGGGTGTGCAGGATTATATATATTACTTGAAATGTAGGTAAGTTTTGAATATAAAACTTGGCATGTTTGCACGGAAAGCTCTTATCTGTCAACTCTGTCACTTGCATGAGCTGCCAACCACCCACCCCTTCTCCAGTTTTATTGCTGACTTCTAACTGATACCACAAGTACTCAGGCGAATTCCTCTCAAACTTTTGCTGATGAGGCCAATTCCCACACCGATTCAAAGATATGTGGGCCAGGAGGACAGAAAATAATGATGGAACTTTTCTGTGCAGGGGGTCCCTGTGCAGCAGGAGGGTGCAGCCCCCAGACAGCTGGTGGCCACAGCATTGGTATGTAATTATAGAGGAGGGGACCACAGCCCAGGGTGCATGACCTCACAGCCAGCACTCTGCCCCTTTGAGCACTCTTACCACCAGGTACATTACCCTTTGCGCTCAAGCTCTGTCAACAAGGCAGGGGGATCCAGCACCTGGGGCAAGACTGTGAGCCACCACACAGTGGTGCAAATGGAAACCCATGTCCTCTGCAACCGAGACAGCAGAATTACAGCCTCTGTGGCAGCTTTTCTTTGCACTGCAGAGCTGCAGTCCTAATAAAAGCTTGTTAAGGCAGATGCAGTCCAGAAAAGAGCCACAGTCTCCCAGGAACAAAGTGGCCTTTGGCTGTTCTTCCTGCTAAGAGTCAACCTTTAGCGCCACAAGCAGGTAAGAGTGGAAGACTGGCCTGTCCAGGAACGGACCTACAAGGAATCATGGACTCAAGAAAAGATCTGGGATGTAACTCAAACCTCAGCCCAAGTCTGGATACTTGGACTGCTGTTAAGACAAAAGGAGAACAATGGGTGTCCTAGATTGTGTTTATTACTTAATACATTTTTTTATGGTACCAGGCAAAGTGGTCCCTCACTGCAGGACAGACAGACATGTCCAGCTTCCTGCTAGTTCCAGCAGAATAAGCATCGCATACTACTGACCCAGACACTGAGACTTTTTTATATTTTTTCTTCAATGAGTTCGAAATAAAATAAAAAATTTATTTACCACAAGCAACTTTAGTAGACCAATTTTAGAAAGCCCTCCTGGCAGCAAATCCCTTTTATCATTCAGAAAGGACATGTAAACCTTAACAAAATGTGAATTACTGTTTGTTAAAAGTTGTTTCTCTTAACCTACCTCAAGGTTAGTTTTGTCCCCCCCCCCCAAAAAAAAAAAAAGATTAGGCTTTGTTTTGTTTAGATCCAAATTCACAGAAATCTTCAGCTGTATTAATTCTGTGGTATTCAAATTTGTTCTGTACACACCTATTGACCTAACTAATCTACCAAACATAGCTTTGAATAAAATTGTAGCTTTTTACTGGTGGGCTATTTAGGCATTCCTGGAGAGAACATGGAATCTGTGTTTTTTCTACCAACATTGGTAGAAAAATAACCTTGAAGTTGATGAGCCTGACCTACGAAGCATCTCAGCCTGAATTTACCTCTTAGCTGGAATGTGTCATCTTCTAGCTCATCTGGAAAGCTTTGCTGAATTCTTGAGTGTGAGGCCACACTTCAGATATTGCCCAGACCAGCTCTTTCCACAATAGTTCAGCGACTCACCCACTTGCAACAGATATTGGCACATTAAGTTAGTGAGCTGCACAATTCTCCACTTAACATGGCACAGAGAATGAATTTTCTTTAGAGTTGCATATAGTTCAGATGGGGAAAGGTGGTTTGTTTAACCAGGCCTGGGTGAAAGCAACTGGCTGTCAATTGCTCCATCTGTAAAAACAATATTGTTCCTGTAGTTGCTTCAAAATTTCTTCAGTAAGAGTAGAGAGGAAGGAATAGATTGCATAGACACTAGAAATAAACAAGAAAATGAAAGCTGTAATTCTTTCAGTGGAATCAGGGAGGACATGATGAACTAGATAAGCCTAGTCTCACAATGGATGGAGAGCTGATGGACCAAGAGAAGACAAAACACTCAAACTGGAACACGTCAGGGCTCTGGAAATAAGGAGAGCTGTCAAACCAGCTGAGTTTCAGAAGCAAAGCTACACCCAGGATACAAGACAAAGAGCAAATACCCAGACAAGAAGCACAGTTTGACACAAAAGCTATTTGCCACAGTCAATAACTATTTAAGCACCTGCAAGCTACGTTAGAGTTACTGCTGCTGATCCCAATCAACAGTTACCCCGAGCACTAGCACATGGTTACTGCAGCTCAGGGGAAATGTTTACTAAAAGTAACTCCTAGCAAGACTTAGCTGAAGGGCACTTAAGGACAATCCCACAAGTTTTGACTAGTCTAAATTCAAGCCATTTCAGTATAGTGGCATGGGTCTGAGAGAGGCAGAGCTGTTTATTGGACACGTAGACTCAACTTGATCACAAATAATTAGGCAAGTATCAGGGAAGCTGTCAGGTAGAGGCTGAGCTAAAATACTAAGCTAAAGTAGTGAATGATATTGACTAATACAAACCACAGGTTTGCAGTTTTAACTGCAAAAGCTTACAAACTGAAGTAATTCCAGGCAAGCACAAATATGCACGCTGCTGTAAAATGAAACAAGCTTCGCAGCAATTATATCTTGAATGTCAAAAAGCAGTGACTTAGGATCTTTGGAAACCAGTTGCCAAGCTAGTACCTTACTGTATTTCCCAGCCTGATGAATAGTATCTGTATGATCTTGTCTTACAAAACTGCTTGAACAATAATATAAATTCTAATAGGTAACTGGGTAGAAAAAAAGTATTTAGGAAGTTACAGAATCTCTGTTTACAGCATCACAAGGAAAAAGTAACTGTCAAGACAGAAAAGTGGACTAGTCATATCATTGAAATCTTCCTTGAAGTCTATGATTCTGTGAAATAGGGATTGGAGAGGACTCAGAAGAAAAAATAAGTAAAAAAAGTTGGTGCTTTAGCTTCCTTCAAAGGAGGTGAAAATAAACCTAGAATCTGGAGGTTTCCTGTTCCAGTCCTATTTACTGATCTGTAGGCAGGAAGGAAGACCTTGAATAAAACAAAATCCCTGGTAGTGACAAGGTAAGAGCAATATATCACCTGGCATTTTAGAAAAGGAGTGAAACATACAATAACAAAGTACACTTTAAAGGCGGGAAAAAAAAGCTGAAGCTCTCATTAACTTCAGAAAAATGAGACACCTAAATGATGGCAGAGATTTAGGAGAACAAAATTAAAGGTGCAGTAGTCATAAATAGTTCCTATAAAAACAAACATATCACTGCAGGCAAAAACTGCTTGTGAAAACTAAAGGGAAAAAAAAGAAGAAAAAAAAGAAAGCATACTAAAAATTAGCAAAAATTATTAAGGTTCTTTCACTCACCACCTCCCAAGTTCATGACACTCACCATTGCCCAACTTCAACAGTCATTTCAAGGTAAATACATCTAAAAAAGCATTTATATTGTGTCGTCAAAACTTAATGACAATAAAATTTAAGCAATTGATTTTAAGATGACTCCTGAGGAATAAATAATGGGACAGAAAATACAGGTAAAAAGAGTTGTCACAATACCTTCTTTAGAAGAAGTGTGGCAATGATTTATTTTTCATTTTAAGTAAAAGTAATTGAAGCTCTCAATACATACACATTTTTTAAAAAGGACATGTCATGAGTTTCGTTTTAGTATACAATTTCTTTCTTCTCTAATTCTTTTCCCATTCCCCGAGGCAGCTCAAATAGTAATTAATCTTTAGCTTTACAAGAAGCAAGAAAGTTGGGGGAAAAGGAATAAGACTGCTTACACGTTTTGTAATTTGATATGTAACTGCCCAGAGGGGCTTTTATTACAATGCATGCAACAGATAAAATTAATCCCTACAAGTACGCCGTGTTATTTGTTCAAGTTAGGAAAATTGAGCTCAGCCCTCTGGAGGCAAACCAGAATTAGTGTAGTGAAAGCTCATTCTGCAGTGAAGATATACTGACAATACTCTTCTTCCTTTCTGTTACTTGTGCTTCTGGTTACAGGGTTCTTGATCAGTTTTCGCTGCTTTCCCACAAATTCTGGTTATAACTACGTTGCAAACTGCTCACGTGCCTCCTCGCACTGCTTCTCTCTCTTCCCCTGGTGGGATGAGAAGCCTTCAGTGGCTTGCAAACTGTGCCTGTACATGGCTCCCTGTTAATTTTTCTCAGTGATCTTATTCCCAACTCCTTCATAACTACTTCGTATCTTCCTCTTCCACAGCAGTACAGGAGCTCTCTTCTATGCATCTGTAGGGGAGGAGACACCCACTTGAAGAACGTAAGGATTCACTGTAATTTACCACACTTGTTCTCTGAAGCTTTTAAATCTCAGCACGTGAACAGTCCTGACAAAGCCTACATTGCTCACGGTGTGCTTATAGGGATATTTACCCAATCTGACACTACATAAATGCTGAGTAATATTTTTACATGGTTCTCTGAACTAGGGCCTTACTCTGAAAACATAAACTACTTATTGCAGTATGCATCAGTAAAGATAAAATCTCGTTTTCTGGTACCATTTTGCAAGACTGATTTTACTTGTATGTGAAAGCTGTGTCCAAGAGTAGGCTTTGAAAAACTTAAGAAAAAATTAAAACTCTCCTCAATGTGTAAAGGACAGCCACCTAAAAAGTAAGAGTTCCTGCCACAGGTTCCATCAAATATACCAGACAGCAGGGTCAAAGCAGGCATCTGGATTTGTACCACGCCTTGAGCTGCTAGTGTCAAAAGCACAGTATCAACTTTGCTACCGCTCTTTTGCAATTAAACTTGGTGTATTAGCCATAGAAGGATCACAATTAGCTATTGTCACCCTCTAATGCAGGAGCCAGCTTCTCTCAAGCAGGTTGTGCCTCCTTTGAGCACAAATCCAAGCTTAAAAATAGATGAGCTTTGTAAATTGTTAATTATTAATGAAACTTTGTGTCACAGAAGAACTAATATGACATGTCTTCAATTTTAATGTGTGTTACTTGTTTCAGTCACTGACATTAACTGTTAAGGATCTCATGTTCCCCTCTGTATTTATGGAAGTGTGTCTTTCCCACTCAACATTTCCTCTGCCTTTGAAGGAGGGTCCATATAATTTACCTGTAATTTAGAGGAGGGAGCTGGAAGTTATTGACTGCTGGTCTTCCCTCCTAGCTGCATTCAAGAGAGGGTAGAACAGCAGCTTCGCACAATACCACAATTTAAAACAATATCATGGCAAGAATTCAATGCAGCCTCAGAATTCAGGACATCCAAATGCTTAGGAAAAAAGTGAAAATAGCAATTCAATTTCATTCCTATGTCACCTTCCCCCATGTAAGCTCTAAAAGGCATTTATACCAATCTGAATGAGTGAAACCTGCATGCCTCTCTCCTGCAGAGCAAGTACTGATGTAAGGGAGGGTAGGTCGCCAGATTACAAAAAGATAGCCTGGAGATTACACTGAAAGATGGAGAAACTATTTTGGATCATTAGCATCATTCTCTTATAGTGTTCCATTAACTCCAAATTGTTTCATTATCTCTGTGTCATTTTTTAAATCTCTGAACATTATGGTGGTGTTTAAGTTAGTTTCCTGGCAATCAGCTGAAATCTCAAGTTCTTGTTTTCAGTAGTTATTGGTCTGGGTGTGCTGTAAAGTTCTACCTTAAGTGCTATGTTGCCCTGATGTTCTGCATTTCAGGACTGCAAATAAAGGACCAGGAGCTCATCAGTCTTCTGTGTACACCCTGAAATAAATGATTGAGGTCATCTTGGAGAGATCTTGCCAGTCACATGCTTGTCAATAGCATATTATAAGCCCCTAATCCACCTTATTAGAGCAAACACAAGTCAAATATTTATCATTATAAATATCAATGCATGATGTGGATTTAATTTTAGAGTAAATCTATCATTTATGAAAATCAATCCTGCATTTCTCTCCTTTATTGGCACCATTGTATGAAAAGAAGCATATAAAACTAGAGGTGAATAAGATTTTTTTTCTTTTAATATATTCCTTTGTAAATGCAGGACCACCAAGGTTTTTCGTTTTTCAAAAGTGGTGCAGTAATTTAAGAGGTATGTCCTATTGAATATTTCATAGAAACATACTATTAAATCAGGGAGGTGCTTTTGAATATTTCTTATTGTTACGCATCTTTAAAAGCTTTTTTTTTTTGTAGGTCACATAACACCAGCACTCCAAGGATGAACCAAGTATAAATGACACATAAATAGAGTATCATCTGTTGTCATGGATTCCTTCAGCTAAACACAGATAAAGCAGCTTCTTTAAATCCTCCTTTGCTTTTTTTCCATATAGAGATATATTCATCATAGACCCATTTGACCATCAGTGCACACAGAAATGTGCATATTACTCTTCATATTGAAATGTGGTTTGCTGTTTTTAAGCATATTTGAAAGTTCTTATAACAAGGATGTTTCTTTGATTGATGCACTAAACAAATGCATGCAATAATGAAGCAGCTGTAAAAATAAAGATGTACAAGAAACAAATGTTTTCTATTAATGAAATAACTGCTTTATATATAATCTCCTCTAAAAGACATTAATAAAAGAAATCTTTACCAACCCAACCAAATTTGAAAGTACTTCATACTGCTTAGTTAGGTGTCTAATAGATTTAAGTACAGTAGCCTTTACATCTATGCTTTAAAGTTTATATAACTAGCTAACATTATGTCAGCCCACACATGTGCTTCTTGGATAGCAAGCTTGGTGCACACTTCAAGATATCATAAATGACTTCAGAATGTCTTAAAAAATATTTGAGCTTACATTTGTCACAAGGTTGAATTCAATACATAGCATTTACTATACTTTACCATTGTACATCACCTGTGATAATTCAGTCACTTGCAATCATGTAAAAATACTGGTGGCTATGGAAATACTATTTCTTGTGGTTTAATCTCAGTCGGCAACTAAGCACCACGCAGCCGCTCGCTCACTCCCCCCCACCCGGTGGGATGGGGGAGAGAATTGGAAAAGCACAAGTGAGAAAAACTCGTGGGTTGAGATAAAAACAGTTTAATAATTGAAATAAAATGATAATAATAATATGATAATAATAATAATAATACACAAAGCAAGTGATGCACAGTACAATGGAAGCTGAAAAGTCCTTGGCTAGTGTAAGCATTACCTAGCAACAACTAAAACATCGGTGCGTTATCAGCTTTGTTCTCATCCTAAATCCAAAACACTGTACCAGCTACTAGAAAGGAAATTAACTCTATCCCTGCCGAAACCAGGACAATATTGAATACAGCCAATATGATTATGTGTAGAAATGAAAAACGAGGAATGAAACAATTCCCATCTATAAGTAGAACAGATAGCAATGACTCTGTACCCTCCCTAAAATATTGTATGTATAAAAAAATCACTCCAGAAAGCCTCTCTATTTCCTACAAAGAAGTTCTTCATGTCAGTAATCTACATCATTACGTCAGTAAAATCCAAATGGAATATACTGGGAAGGGCATAGAAATGGCCATTTTTAGATTTGTAGTCCCACTTGCAGCAGACTTTAATACAGGCTCTTCATTAAGTACAAGGTTTTAAATAATGAATAATGCAGCAGCTAGATTATGTCTGATACACACTGACATTCTAGTTTTTCTTTTACAGACTATAAAATAAGGAAAAACATTCTAAAGAAACCAAAGGCTTACACAAAGAATTTAGCTTCCCCTTAAACCTTGAAAAATTCCCAGGAGAAAAGAAATATCTAGTGGAAGACTTTGTGCTTTTTGTTGATATTTGGTATATTAGACACAATTGGTCAACAGTGAAATGAACAGAATAATACAGAGAAGAATTTCATTTGAGAACCATGTTTATATACATATATATGTATTTCCCAAGTCTTCAGGAACTATATATTTCAAAACAAAAATACATTTAAAGAAATATAAATCTACTGTGTGCTGTTTCTGTGTGTATTTCTCTTTATATTGCTTTGCAGCCCTGAAATTTCATAAATAAAAGTTCCGAATTTATTTCATAGCTAAATGTTTACAGGCCTAATTTGAACTTCATTATGTGCCTTAAATATAATTGATTTTATACTTTTGAGTTTTTAGTACAAAACCACATGATATTCTGTATTTCTGAGCTACAGACACCAGAAAACTGGACAAAGCAACTAAGGTAATTGTTGTATTGATCAACTAGCATCAGGAAAGGAAGTAAAAATTTAAACTTCCATATTTTGTCTTCTGCAGAACCCCAAGGTACTTAAAAATAAATAAATACAGAAGAATGTCCTTATTCTGTTTCCCCAAACCTACTACCTTTCCTAGGTCACAAATGAATTGCATTTTCACTTTCAGGATTTGCTCAAAAGGTATTTTGGTTATGACATCTCAAATACAGATATATTTGTATTATCACAGATGAAATTAACACTTCCTGGCGTTCATTCTAAGAGGAATGTTACAAATGCAGTTAAGTATTTACAGGGTTGAAGCATTATCTTTTTTTATACCATAAAAAGATATGTATTTCCAAGTGCTAACTGCCCCACCCCCTAAAGCCAGCTTTAAACATGCATAAGCACATTAAAATATACTATTAAACGCTTCTATACCAACTGTTTTTCTGAAGACTGTAGTTGCTTTCAGATGTAAAATATATTGAATATGACCAAATTTCTAATATCAATTTGTCTCTAACAGTTCGTGGTACACATTTTGCTTCTGCAATAGTTTCTTTGAGGTATGTTGGAAGTAACAAGGACATTCTAACTTTATTTCTAAGTTAGCATTCCATTCAGCATACATCACATGAGCTATAAATGACAGACATCATTTGTGAAAGAAATGAGAGTCTTCTGTTTGTGGACTTGACATTAATTCTTATAAATAACAGGTCTGTCATCTCCAGTTGTCAGCAGTGGATTAACTGCACTGCAAATGCACGTTTAGCACAGGTTCAGCCAGATTTATTAGTAGAAATGCACCAGAACAACTTCAGGGTCATTTTATGCCAGCCGTTTCTGTGTAGTATGGTGCTCGAGGGAATTATGAGCTTGATACCTGCAGAGATGTAGCTCCCAATGGGTGCTCTGTGCTATCCCCTCCGTGGGGTGACTGTCTTCTGGAGTCAGCTCCAGTTTGGTATGGCCACAGTTAGATCTGGGACAGGAAAACCTGCTTCACCTGACCTGTCTTACGCAGATCTCTTGTGACATGTCAACACTGTGCTCACCAAAGGTCTGGGTTCAGGCACAGCTGCAACCCAAAACTGACTCCCGGTACGTACAGTCAGAAAAGGGAATGAGCTCTCCCAGAAGGAGAGTATCACATTAATATTCCCATCTGTCTTCTTACAGATATACTGAGATTGTTGTACTTCAGTTTTTAGCACCCACAGTGGCTGGAATACTTTTGCATCCCGAAGTATTTTGAATAACAGAAAGGAAAGAGTAGTATCAATTTTATTTAAAAGATTCTTGTTTATATCCTACATTATATTCTATGTTATATTTTAGATGCATTTAAAATATGAATTTTATAGATATATAAAAAAAAGGCCAGATTTTTGAAATTTCATTTGACATAACTTGTTGGAACTTCATAAAGAAACAGTTGATGGATTTCAAAATGACTAAAAACACCGGGGGGGGGATGGGGGAGAAGAAAGAAGATGACAATAATGTATAACAAAACTACAGGCTGTTAAAGGCATGCTGGTTTACTACAAATGGCATGTTTCAGACTTAACGAGAAAACACTTCAAGCTATACTTCCCCATACTTCCCTGAAGAATATTAATGGTGTCAATGTGAGGAAAACTTTCTGTATGTGAAGGTTAAACAAAGATAAGGTGTGATCACAGCTGCCATCACATGTACTTCAGTGGGCCTCAGTTTGGTCTCTTTGAGGGTAGTGAAGATAAGCTGTGGACTGGTTTTGATGACATTAGAAAAGTTACTGAGTCAGATATCTGAACAGGAAATAGGAAGACTCAGCAAAAAATAAACAGAGGGAAGAATCCATCTAGTAAAGGCAAGAAAAGGCTATACTGATATTATAAAGTGTTAGAATTTAAATATAATCTTGTTGCCTTAACGCTCTTCAAATTATTTTCTATGTCAGTATATCTATTATTATACTTTTTTCAGTAAAAAGTTGTCTGTTTCTTAGCTTGTTTGGGGAAAATCAAAATGCATCTTTTTAAATTAATTACATTAAATTTTAGTTCTCGTCCAACAAAAAAGTATAACCTTTAGATTAAGAAAATACATCATTTTTCTACACAGCTGTACATACGAAAACTTGTGTCCTCCTCCTACTTTAGTTTCTCAACCTTGACTTGCACAGGGAGAACAGAACAAGGTCTTCCCCATTTCTGCTTTTAACTTTTAAACACAGTTAATAATTTCTAATACAGAATATTTTCCTCCCTTGTTTGATTGCTTCCTGAATTACGGCATGACAGCATAAATCTCCAGACTCACAATAAAGCAAACTACAAAGTTGACAAAATCATCATGTCTGAGCACATTTAGAAATAATATAATAGCAGCAGGGCAGGTTACTAGCAGAGTGCTGGAGTGAGATGTCCCCCTATAGTGCAAAGGGTTTGCTGTATTTTAAATAATTTTATATCACTATGGAAAATATTTCACATATTTCCACTAGTTTATGGATGCAACCCTCTCCCTGGCAGTCAGGATGCCTCATTCCCTACTTGTGTGTGAATCAGATAAGGGACTTAGTCTGAGTTTTAACGAACAAGGACAATAACATAATCAAAATACCTTCTAGGGATGTTTTTCGCAGGGTCTCCCCCGACTCGAGTGCTGTTTCAGAATGCAGAGATTCACTTCCTTCCCCCTACAGTGTCTAAAGATTTCCTTTCTCCCATTATGGCAGAGGTTTCTGCATGATTTTTCTCAGTTTCAAGGAATATTTTAATGAGTCACACTGCTGTCCCACAAGTGGGGTCCGGTACCTGGTGTGCAATAAGCCAATCTTACACACAGAGCCGAGATATTTATTTATCTGGGGTCCGGTGTGTGCAATAAGCCAATCTTACACACAGAGCCGAGATATTTATTTATCTCATGTTTGCACTGCACAGGGTGCTAGGTGGTAATTCCACAAAGCTAGCACACCACACAAAAGAACTACAGCTTATTTATATTGTTACATGATTAGCAAAAACCTGCCTAAGTTCATGCTCATTGGTTAGTTGTGTTCAAATTAGCCTCGCTTGCCATGTAGATTAGCACGCATGCTCCTTGCAGGTGTGGGGGGGGCAAGTCTTTCCAGTCTTGAATTGAGTCGGTAGTCATGATCTCCCCCTGCCGCCTTTACCTTTCCCCTAGTTGCCGCAGTTTTTTGCTCACTTCTTGTTTCTTTGGCAATCATCTAGCCTCCGATGCCTTCTATGGCAGGATGTTCCCCTTTTATCAGTCCTCTAGTTCTTCTTCAAGGGCATAGCTGTTGTAAGGTGTGCATTGTTTATACAAGGTAATCAGGCTAGAAAAATGAAGGCTACAGTCTAGGTATTAACCTAAACATATGGCTACAACACCACACCCAGACTGAGCTAGATTGTGGCATGACTAGCTAAGTCACGTAAAAATTATACAAATGTGCCAGAGATGTTCTTGTAATTATTGTGGTGTCTGCTGAGGCAGTACATTTGTGGTGCCTCTTTCAGTGCCTCCTCTGCCAGACCTCCAACCCTTCTTGGATGTGAAGCAGAAGACAGTATGGCAGCATTCGTATTAAGCAGGGTTCCTTATACTGAACCTGTGCTTTCATCCCCAGCCAGTCTGATTCAACCACATCCATACCTATCCTCTCATTACAGCTTCTTTGTGAAAACCTTCTGTTCTTGTCAACCTTATTCATCATGATCCCTTCTTACTCACATGGAAATGAATCATGAAGGAAAGGATCATGGATTGGCACAGCATACTGACAGTGTATTCCTATTTCTTTCTAGTTTTAGATGATGCTTAGGAAATATTGCTGTTTCTTCAATATCCTCACAAGACTGGAGTGAAGAATAGAAACCACACAGAATTGCCTTGGCAAATGTCGGTGAGTGACCACAAATGCAATGCAGAAAATTTAGATGGTGTATCTTTCTAAACCTTAAGCCAGAGTTTGTCCTTTAAGGCTGAACAAGGCTAGAATTCATGTTTGATAGACCAAGTACTCAAACACAGTTTATATAATAAAACCTTCATTCATCAACATCCTTCTGAAACCAGGTGTTCTTCTAAGATTCAGCTATATTTGAAATGAACCAGAAGACTTGGTGGTCTTCTGGTTCATACATAGACACATACCTGTCTATGTGGATTCTGGAGCAGCAGTGAAAGTGAAGCATGTGTTTCTTAATCTGTATCTTTGCCCTTTTTAAAGTCCATTTAAAATAAACACTCCATCCCACCCCTACACAAAGAAAACAAACAAAACCATGTATTGTTCTTTGAAAACTGTTCTTAAAAGGTCAGTGTCCTGTCAAATCTGTTTTAGCTCTTGCTGAGATAGCTGATTATTTTTGGTTTTCTTCATTTTATCACAGAATGATAGGCAGAGGTTGCTATAAAGTTGAGGCAAGGAAGGTATTACTGTCATTTTCTGTGATCCAATATATTAACTATAAGATTTGGAAAAGCTGTTGCAATTGAATTGTCATAACAGCTGTTATTTTTAGTTTCTACCGCAAGCTGCCCTTCTGATACAAGTATATTCACCACAAGAAATTGTATACTAAAATAAATGTTTCATGTTAAGATGAATCAAATTTGTTTGACCCAAAGCACATATTACTAACATAGAACCACAGATCCTCTGAGCTTTGCAGACTGTGTTCTGAGAACAGGAAAGAAACAATAAAATATGTTAGCTTTTTGCACAGACAAAATAGGCTCTATAAATACTGCTCCCTTTTAAAAAATCTTTTCAGCTTTCATTTCAAAATCTGTTTTGGAAAATTAATGAAGTAATCTAACTTAGCTTTGTTTTCTTTTTTCTCCTGCATACTGTATAAACTAGCAAGTTTTTCACTAAGATTGTCCCAAAAATGGAAATTTGCTAGACAAATATACATAAACTTTGTTCCCAATTTTTATTCAGTTTATTAAATGACATCCTTTATTTGGGGGAAGGTTTTCTAATACAACAGATTGTCTTTAGCTGTTTGTTTTTTTGGCTTTTGTTTTCTTTTATCTCTATTTAGATTATTACTTGGAGGCAATAATACTGTAGAGTGCTATCTGCCTCTGAGAATACCCTGAACAGCTATAGTAACAGTCTTATATTTCCCAAAATCACCTTTAGAGCAATATTTAAGAAGTTTTCTTTTAATTGAATGGCATACCAGAGCAAATTTAATAGAGCTGTTCTTGTAAATGTTTCAGTGGGTAGACGGGATACAAATAAGGCATCCAGGAACGCTGTTGGAAAAGTTCTCCAGACTAGGAAGTCTTTTGCAAGATGCTTTTGACTGCCAAGGAGCACATCCATAATCATTTTGTGGATGACTATAGTAAGAACAAATCCATTGACATGAAGTAACATGAAGGGGGGGGCAAAAAGGGATATCAAAGTGATTTTTTTCCCACTTGATATATTTTTCACTCCTGTTTGACACTTACATTAGTGCATTAAATTTGGGCAAGCTTTCATTAACCTGAAATCAGTACTCCACTGTTTATATGAGGAGAGCTTCCAAGAATTTACCGCAAGGGAATCTCTTTTCAGCACCTTTTCTCACCAGGGTGCTCATGTATAATTTACCCTCAACATCTCTTGCTTCTCCCTTAACGTTGTCTTTGTCATCTTCAGGCACGACCTAAGTAGTGGCTGGAAATCAGTAATCAGTGACATAAACCAGTTCACTCTGCACCCTATTTTCATGTGACCAGCTTGCTTTAGGGACACACATAGCCCACTGAGTACTTCTAGACTATATTTTGCTATATGCAAACACACCTTGAATTAGAAAGCACCATTTGTAGCATAATTTTGGGTGCATCTATACTGCAGTGCCTGCAGTCTGTGCAAACAATACAAGCCAGCTACTTACTCTTTGCCTCAGGATACCGGTAGCATAGCAGCAAGGTGATCCACACAGATAACACCCACGTTCAGACAGATTTTGCAGTGCATGCTGAGCCCTGTATTATCACAGCTATAGTACTATCCCATGAGCCTGCTTCTTCAAAGGTAATTTCATCATGTCTTGACAAGAAATAGTCAATGACTGCAATATAAGCTTCACCATCAATAATGAAGACACTACAACTAGGGATTTGTGTTGAGGTGCATAGAGTTTTAGGCATATCAGAGAGAATAACTGATGTCAGAGAGAACAGCTGCTCCTACAGGCCAACAGAGGTGTAGTGAGGAATTTTAAAAAATAACACTATGAAATAAATATAGGAAAAATAATAATAAAAATGTATCCTTTTATTCCTTTAACACCAGGGTCATATTCTTGGAGCTTGGAGGGCTTTAACAGGCAAATGACTAACCAGAAGACTGAATATTTAAATACAGTCCATGCCATTTTATATGGTTATCTTATTTTGGGAGTTGATGCTACACCCTTTTCAGTTCAACTCAAGCTCTGAACTTTTTAGGACTTTCAAGAGAGAGAGGAAGTAGAAAGAAGATAACAGAGAAGTGGTTTTATGGTCTCTCAAGGTGTTTTTTCCCACTGTAATGTCTAGGAAATGGAAAAAAAAGAGGGGAAGAGGAGCTGAAGTCTGATGAAAACCTGAGCACTGATACAATATTATCTTTGAAGACACTCTGGAAAATATGCTTCTGACTCCTCTACCCTCATTTTAGCCCTAGAAGTAAGTTAATATCCTGGAAATTTAATGAAATTTCCCACAAAATCATGTAACTTATTCCTCATGCAGAACTTAAATGTGAGAAAATGCAATTTAAGCTCAAGTTTTTGCATGCTAGAGCGTAGCAATCGAAGTATTTATTAAATCACACAGTTGCAAACTATCCTAACCTATCATTTGCTGCACTAGCTGTTCTTTTATTGGTGTTGCATTAATCTTTAGATGCTTATTAAAGCTTTAAGAGATTAGCAGCAAAATATTTACCTGCTCCAAATTTCATTCTCCCTGACACTTGTAAAATTCAGTTGTCAAAAACATAGTAAGTCCTGAAAATCTGGGGCAATCCCCAATCTTTGTCCCTGAAGCAGTTTTCAGAAATCAAAAAGGAATTATTTTTTTTCTTTTCTTTCTCTTCCCGTGGACTCTATCACAAGATTGTTGCTTTCTGAAAAAAAAACACGTCAGCTTTTGATGAAACACTGAAAGCAATTGTAGCACTTTTTTAGAAGTGCCAAGGATTTGTGTGATTCCTGTGCCTTTCATTTCTGAGTCTTCTAGAGTTTCATTTTTCCCCTCCCCAAATTCTCACAAATTTGAATATGTCTGGAATTATTTCTTTACCCTTGTGACCTAGGGTTAACATGCTGATGAGACCACATTGCTAGTGAGAGCTTGTACTCAGTAAATCTTTTATTAAATTATTCTTATTTCACTGACAGAAATGCAGAAAAGCAGTTTGTAGATACGCCATCAGATTAGAAAAGAGCTGAAAGAGACATAGCCTCTCAAATATTTTAATAAATTAAGCTCATTCTTGATGGCCTTGAAAAAAAACACCTCAGTGACTTTAAGCATAGGGTATTACTTTACCGCCCTTCTTCTCACTCCCCAAGAAAAGCTCTGTTTTTCTTGACAACTAGAGGTCCCAGCTCATCACAAAACCAATATGATTACTCCATCCTTGGATTTCCCGATTTCTGAAATTCAGTGTAATCATTTTACATTGAATCAAAATTAGAAGGAAAAAAATATCTGGAGAGGTGGGATCACACCCCTTCTCCTGCAGAAAGCAGTCAGGGCTCCACAACAGTCACGCGGGACACGGCCTCCGTCAGCAGAGCTACAAGCTCAGGACACTGCGCAGGAGAGAGAAGGGTGCTAGTGAATGTTTCTGGACATAAAGTTGCAGCACACTGTCTATGAGGACCTCATTACCTCCCCATCTGAGTGGCTTACAAATTTTAATGGATTTATCTTCACAGGGTGGTGCTGGGGTATAGACTAACTGCTCCTTGTCTTTTACAAGAAGGAAACATAAATGTTAAGGGCTTAGCTACATTATTTGATAGCAAGGCACAAAAACATCAAGCCTGTGCAGGAAACCAGATGATGTTGACGAACTGTTGTCTACTTCGTATGAGTTTGGGGTTTTCAGAGCAGCTCTAATCTCGTCTCATGGGCTAAATCCCAGTATTGCCTGGTGCACAGCATATACTTCTACCATGTGTTTCAGTTTCATCAAGAATAGATCCAGTTTGTGTGCTCCAGCACCACTCCGCTACAGAAACCAAATCTCACTGAGTGGGGAAGATCAGACCATTTACTTCCAGACTGTCCTCCTCATCCAAACGTAAAAGCTATTGTAGCCACTTCTCTTTCTTTACCCAGGACAGTCCATTAAGACCCCTTTCATCATTATAGCTCTCATTCCACTATGTAGGGAGAAGAGTTAAACTGGTTTAAATAGAACAAAAACATATTGCATTACACCTGAATTCACAAAACTCTGTAATATTCAGGCTCTTAGAAAAGTTTCTTGAAAAACCTTAAGATTATTTCTAGAGAGATTTTCAGCTCCATCTCAAGAAGTGCAGTCAGTAGAAAAACTCCCTGTCAGTTTAACAAAAGTTGAAGTATAATAAGACGTGCTAACTTCTGGCTAAACAACTAGTTGAACTTCAGCCATGTCTCTTACATAAAAATGAAGAACAACTTTTCCAAGTTTACTCATTACTGCTAAAATTACATTACATTATAATTATAGAGCTGTGTTTTTAAATGCAAAAGAAAGTACTAAGTGGAACTTTTAAATCTAACTTTAATCAGTGTAAATTATTTTAAGCACAGACTCAGTAAAATTACTTTATATATTCTTTATAATTCCACTTAGTATAATATCGAACCAAATAGCCTTGTAAATAGATTTAAGATGTACAGCAAATGATGATGGCAACATTGCAATTATGTGGTGAAATTTTATTGTTTGGAACCTGGTGTTACCTACAGTGCACACAGAGGGACTTCCAGTGTGATGCAGGTTTCTTTTGCTAATTAATCCTACACAAAAGAAGTTTTACCACTGACAGAGACTTTAATTTCTGCACAGATTGCTGTAGACCTACTAGTGAACTTTGTTAACTTTGACCTTGGGCCATTTAAGAGTCTAAGGAGAGATGAAATGTTTTCCAATATGCACTCTTCTTCCTACAAAGTAAGAATAATGAAAGAAGATTGCATATCTTTGCCATAACTCTGAAGTAAAGGTTACTCAGAGAGAGGCTTCAATACGCATCCAGTACTAAGACCTTTTTCTTTGTCTCAAACAGCGAGTTGGGGAAAAGGTTGGGGATAAGAAGAAAGAAACCCAGCAGGTTGAATTCCTCATTATTTCTTTTTTTCCTCACCCAAGATGCATACCATATGCTTCCTCTGGGGCAGTGCAGAGGATGAACGAGACAGGCATCCTTTGCCATCATTCATGACATCTGATGATGGCCAACAGCCTATTCTGCAGGAGGAGAGATGTTATTTACTTAAAGGAGGAAACTTCTGAATTACAAAATCAATGCTGATAATCAGGCTGCTGTATTCAGGACAAAGCACTGAAGAACAGATGCACAGGCATATCCATACTGAGACCTGGAATCCAGTTTTAATGGATTGAACTACCTTTCAAACACCTCCAGTGAATTAAGTTTAATAAAACACTGCAACACAAGAACTAAATTCATAAAAGGCACAGTCAAGTTAAGGCCCATGGGAATCAAAGGAAGTGCATCTCTTTTGGCAAGCAGTGACCAGGTACAGAAAATTCTGTACTGTAACTGACTCAGCAAAGCAAAGCTCAGAAATCATTTTGAAATCTAACTGCTACCTACAGTAGAAAGGAGGAATACTGGGCAAATGATAAGGATTGCAATTAAGAGTTTTGATACTCTGCTGTGTGCAGATTTAGGCCTACTAGCCCCATTGTAACACAGCCACAAAAATATTGTCTGTTAGGTATAGCAAATTATTTATACATGGTCCTGAGGAATAATTTTGCAAAAAGGAAGAAAAAGTGCACTTATATAAAATATGTGGGAAGTTTAATGAGAATTTTACCTTAAATTTTGAGTTAAAAAGCTAAACAATATATTTCATTCTATGTATGTTTCTGTCAGTCCAATGTATTTCAAACACCATTAGCGTAGAATTTTTAGGGGGGAGAAGCTGTAGTTTTGACTTGGTTTATATTAACATAAATAATATAATGTTATATTATATCCACAGTCTGATCTTAAGTAAATATTTGATCAGGCAAAGAATTCACGTCCATTGTACATGTGTTGGTTCTGGCTGGAGTAAAGTTCATTTTCTTCATAGTGGCTACTATGGGGCTATGTTTTGGATTTGGGCTGAAAACAGTCTTGATAATACAGGGATGTTTCGTTACTGCTGAGCAGTGCTGACACAGAGTCAAGGCCTTTTCTGCTC
>NW_008796051.1:4376925-4381496 GCF_000699145.1 Aptenodytes forsteri
TCACCATTACACGTGATGGAGCCCTGCTTTCCTGGAGGTGGTTGAACACCTGCCTGGGGATGGGAAGGAGTGAATGAATTCCTCATTTTGCTTTGCTTGCGCACATGGCTTTTGCTTTACCTATTAAACTGTCTTTATCTCAACCCACGAGTTTTCTCACTTTTACTCTTCTGATTCTCTCCCGCATCCCACCGGGGGGGAATGAGTGAGCAGCTGTGTGGGGCTTAGTTGCTGGCTGGGGTGAAACCATGACAGTACAGAAAGTAAACAGCACATTATAAAGGAAACAGTTACTGTAGTAGAAATAGTAGCATAAATAATTTACGACCAATCAATACCAAATAAATCTGCTGCAACACTGCCTGGAACCTGTGAATGATGTGAGAAAACTGTGAATGATCTGAATTTCTTTCTCAATGTTCTGTAGATGCCGAGTCATCTCACCCCAGTTAGTGACTTCCCTCTTTTAGAAGAAGCCAAGTGCCATGCCTAGAGGTTGCACTCTCCATCTATTCCCAGTTTAGAGCATCACTAAATCCACTTTCAACTTCTGAGATCTGGAGTAAGAAACTGGCCTAAAGTTACCTTAAGAGTTAATGCTGACCACCCAGCTATCACGACAGAAGCAAATTCTTGTCATGGTTGCCAAATTCAAAGTAGCAAGACTGAAAGGTTCCAATTATAATTCTCCATTTACTAAAGCAACCAGTTCATTACCAACTTATTTATAATTCCAGCACCAGCTTTGAATGTTACTGTCACTCTGTACACAACTTTAGCCTCTTTTTTCACATAGAAACTTTAGAAAAAATATATATTGACACAGTTTTCTTAAGTACTTTAAGATCCGACTTGCTTCAGCCAACTGTACCACTCACAACCCTTCTTTGCTACTGTGTGGATCCAGGACAGCTCAAGATCACAAACCAATTAAAAAGACTCCATGACTGTTTGTGACATCTTGGTAAGTCTTGATTTTCATGAAGTTATGCAGGGGTAAAGTTTATCTAGCTTCTGGGTAAAGGAATCTATAGCACTGTGTGAAAAGAATAAGATGTATCTGCAGTAAGCAAACACAGACCCTGTCTGATGTTGCCTGGGACGTGGTCAGCATCCACCTGCTTCTTTGTTAACTGCTGAGACAAGGTAACAGGATCTGGCCAGACAAGAGCAAGAAATGTGTGAAACATTGCTTTTTCCATTTACACTAATATACCTGCTAATTCAAACAGGGAATTATTTGAGAAATTTGATGAAGACCATGAGAAGTAAGATTTCTTGGAAACAAAGCCTGGAGGAAGGTTTATGCAAGATAAAGTCAGGAGAGTGTTTGACTCCCCAAGCAAAAGATGTTACAAGTAAGTCAGGGGTCTTTTGTCTGAAGGAAGACAAAATTTCAGGAAGAAAAAAAAAACTGGAAGAGAAAAATGGTAGTAGTATTCTTATGAAAAAAAGGTAATAAATTTTAAGAGCAAACTGGTTCTCACAAGACAGCAAAAGAAATGATGAGTGAATATTGGAAATTTCAAGAAAGGTGATAAAACACAGGGAAAGAGAAAAGCCAGTTATTAAAGAGTGATAATTGATGGCTCAGAGCTGAAAAGTAGTATCTGACAGTGTTAATCAGTGCTGCTTCAAATAAAAGATACAGAGAAAAAGGAGCTTAAAATTCAGACTTATCCAGAAGCAAAAAAATAAAAAGAAGGTGGGTGGGCATACTGATCAAAGAGGGGTAGATAGCAGCAAGGCAAATAACAATAGACTCCAAACATATTCATATAAAATATTAAAAAAGCTGTAAAAGAAATTACCAGGAAAAGTAAATGAAAAGTATGAAGTTGCAAAGAAGCCAAAGGCTCACTGAAGTATAAAAGATAGCTTGGCCTAAATTAAAGAGAGAAGGGGAAAGAAGGTTTATGGTAAAACAGGATACAGTAGAAGGGAGAAAAACGGAAAAATAAGGGTCTGAAAAATAAGATGCTAAAACTATGGACTCGAAAAAGCCAATTCTGTGAAAAATCACCTCTTCATCTTCTTTACAAGGTTCTTGACACTCTGAACAATCCATGTATCAAGAGCTGTTGAGGACTGGTATCACTGCAAGTGCACGGTGGAGGGTAGCTAGTGTAGTCTGGATATTATTTCACCCTGGTTCCAAATTCTGGCTGAATGTCTTCAGTGTTATTTTGAGGTACATACATTAGAGTCATCTTCTCTGAAGTTCTGAGAAACAGAATTTGCTATTCAATATTGTTAGTAGCACTAATCTGAGAAAAAATATGCCTCCTGCATCTGTGCTATTACCTACCTGCACTATGCTTTACTGTTGCTATTATCAGCAATACCAACAATATTTAAGGTGACAATGCAGTGAAGTAATGAATATAAACCAGAGAATTCGCTGTTTTTCCTACTAGTTTTCTTCTAAGTTTTAAGTTTTTCTTTTCGAGTTTCCCCTCTTTTAACTTGCATCATGCTTCCATCTCATATAAGCAGTTTTACAAGTCATGACAACTCTTTTATTCTTCTGTTCTTAAACAAGGAGGGGCAGGAGTCCTCACCACTTTCAATGGAATAGAGGTATAACAGCTAGTTAAAAATAGAACCAGTGGAAAATCTTTTAAAGGTTCTTTTTTTTGGGGGGGAAAAAAAAAAAAGTAAATTTTGATAGGACAGTGTGGAGTCATTTTGCTTTGGATAAACATTTAGTATTTTATATTTTTATATCGTTTCTAAGTATAATCTTTATTATTTTAGCAACATTCGATGTTAAAAATGTGCCAAAAGATAAAGCAACATGTCTTTATAAAATTTATTCTTATTCTATGGATCAAAATTTTGTATTTTCATTGCAATTAACATGTTTTCAAATTTCAGTGTTTCTACCAAATGGAAAAGCCACTTCTGTGACCATACAGAGTTAAGAACCTTTGTACTAGACAAATACCTTTTAGTAGCTGTAGGGAAATTTTAGCAGATGGGAAGTTGTCTTTCCTCAGAGCATTACGCCCGAGTAATATGTCTGTTGCTTCTTCTTGCCAGTTCTGCAAAGTATCTGCTCTACCCTCTGAAACATACAGCAACTGCTGTTTTGCACTTTTCATCTTATTGAAAAAGATTAAGAACTTGTAAACTTGCTCCAGAGTATGAAGCTGTCCTGAATATGCAAGGTATTTGTTTTGTAAACCAAAACTTAGAGCAAACAACTCAGACAATTCTGCAAATCAATATTGCCAATTTCAAATACATTTTTTGTTCCTATGCATTAAGGGGGCAGACTACATCCAATTTCAGACTCCACATCATTCAGAGCTGTTTTGTTTGCTCATCTCTGCTTCACAAGTGGATCCTCCAGGTTAAGAATTCCACGGGGTTTTTTCTTTTTATTTCTTTGGGGCAGTTAGGGGGAGGGGTGTTTGTTGTTTTTTTTTTTCCCCCAGGGAGAAAGAAACATCTGTATGATGCTTTAATTGCCAAGAAAGAATAAAAGATAAATGAACCTCTAAAGCTTCTAAACAAAAACCTCTAAACTGAAATATACCCCCAACTGAAAAACACAGCTAAAGAAATCAACTCAATACTTAACTTTCCTGAGCATATGCAGTCCTCTATGTTTCCTAGAGAACTAATGAGTTGGAGAGTGTTTGTTAATAAAATTTTTATCACTGAGGTACAAACATAAACATTGCCCAAAACTTCCCCATATGGAAAAACTCCTTGTAAAGGAGTATATAATTAAGTTACTACTGATAGCAATATTGGGACGGGAAAACAAATGGAGGTTTAATACTTTATTTCTTTATTTGTGATTTTGAATTGGGTGTGTAAGCCAATTGCTTTTGCAAGGACAGAGTGAAGCTGAGAGCTTCAGTCATGAGCTGAATGGTCTAAGTGGTCCCTGTCTCATTTTCTTCTCCCACCCTTGTTTATTGCTAGCCTGCTCTATTCTGTAGTCACTCCCAATGGACCCACAAGACACTGGTGGTGCATAAGGCATGGTTTGGTAATGAATTATGTAAGCAAGTGGCCTGCATGCTGTTGTTTTATCTCTAACAGAGGGACAGCATGCAGTTTCAGAGGGTTTTCAGCATTCTGCTGGGAGGCAAGGAACAGCAACAAAAACAAGAGCTAACTTTTGACTCTCCTTTTCCCATCTCCCAACACTATCTTCCACAGGGACCAGTACATCATACACAAACACTCCTCTACCAAAAAATCACTTATTGTACACCTTAACGTTTCTGTGGCACTCAGGCAAATGATACTATTTAGGGAATGATTCAGTATCCAAAATATCCTGTGCACTTCTCACGTGACTGAATTTTATTAGGACAAAGATGACTTTTATAAATGTACTGGTTTTGGCTGGGATAGAGTTAATTTTCTTCCTAGTAGCTGGTACAGTGCTGTGGTTCGGATTTAGGGTGAGAACAATGTTGATAACACACCGATGTTTTAGTTGTTGCTAAGTAATGCTTACACTAGTCAAGGACTTTTCAGCTTCCCATGCTCTGCCGATTGGGAGGGCTGGAGGTGCACAAGAAGCTGGGAGGGGGCACAGCCAGGACAGC
>NW_008796051.1:4381645-4421079 GCF_000699145.1 Aptenodytes forsteri
TGTGACGTCATGCTCAGTACATAAACTGGTGAAAGCTGGCCAGGGGGACCGCTGCTTGGGGACTGGCTGGGCATCAGTCGGCAGGTGGTGAGAAATTGCGTTGTGCATCACTTGCTTTGTATATTCTATTATTATTATTGTTATTATTATTATTACTATTTTATTTTATTTCAATTATTAAACTGTTCTTATCTCAACCCACGAGTTTTCTCACTTTTACTCTTCTGATTCTCTCCCTCATCCCACCGGGGGAGAGGGGAATGAGCGAGTGGCTGTGTGGTGCTCAGTTGCCAGCTGAGGTTAAACCATGACAATAAAACAAAAGATTGCACAGGCCAACAAAGGACTTTTACAGCATCCTAGCATTGTGTGTTGCATTGTCACTGTTCACCATACACTTCCGTCCTCTTCTGCTGTATTGGCTTCATATGCTTCAACCATTACGAAGACAATGCTGAGGACATGATTATTATAATTCATCAGTGCACTGTGATGTATCTGTCTGCAGTCACTTTTAAACAGCAGCTCTGGGAAGTATGAACTGCCCAAACATCTTCAGTAGCTATGACTAAATTTAGAATATGACTATTTTAACTACCAGCATTGTTAACTGTTCCACTGCTGACTACTACAAATCCTTTCTCCAGTCTCTTCCCCAAGTGAAAAAAATACAGATGCCTTTATCAAGCTGTCAAATCCTTTGAGTTGTATTAATACAAAGGAAGGTGTGTGTTCAAAATTTGCTTTCTGCAAATGCTTACTGGAAAGAGGTTATCCTTTCAAAAAGGAATAGAAATTATACAAACAAATTCTGGATCAGAATAATTGAATAATTCAAGAAGACACTGACCTACTTTCAGAATTCCAATGGCAAATTTAATTAACTATAGTATAATAATTTATATTATTTTTACTGTCACCAAGGAACCTAAACAATATTGGAGTCTGGTTTTGCTACTTGTTCACACATACAAAAACTAAAACAACAAATCTCCAAAGAGTTTTGCTCTACCAGAAACATGAATAGCATGAGAAAGTGACATTTTTTATTCTATCAGAGTCTGGTGTTGAAAAAGGAAACTAGGTTATTGCTAAATATGATTTTTGTGAATGGAAGATAAAAGGGGTGTGGGAGAGAATGAAATACCTTTTGCTGCTGTGGGATAAAGCACATTTGATTGATTTGGTTCTGCTGCATTAACAAGACTCCTACAGTATCTGAGGCTTTTTATGAAGAAGTGATAAATGTTCCTAGAAGAGTTAAACCCCCTCCCCGGAAAAAAAAAATATTTAAATTTCTGTCTCCTCCATATCAGCACACCACTATTGCTCCTTTGCGTTGCAGCACACAAAGTAGCCAGTCATCACTGAACCTCCCAAATGAGATTCACTTGTAGCAACCATTCAGTGTAACAAGTAGCTTTAGCTACAGAGAGGGGGTTTGTTTTCCTTTTTCTTTCTTTCAAAAGCATTATCAGTCTATTTCATATGACTTTCATTTATTGCCCAAAAATGAAAGTTGAATCAGATGTTTACCTAACAATATACTTTGCATAGCCAGTCAAATAATTTTTACAGGTTTTCTTGAAAAATTGAACATGTATGTAAATATAAATATGAAAGAATTTAAGGAAAAATACAAAAAAAAACCTTCTATGAGCCAATGTTATTTGTCAAAGTATTGATGAGTTTCAAAATTATGTACTTATGTCTGTATAAGTTTAAGTTTATTCACTGCAAGTATTAATAATAATACAATGGGATGGAATTGTCAAAAGAAAGCTAGAGGTATCTACACTGAGGGATTGTCTTACCTGGCCCACTTTTTCCAGAGGCTGAAGGTACTGTTTCAATATCTCATTTTCTTTCTTCCTCAATGATGTCATGTAAGCCTACACTTTTTTTTTTTCTTTTTTTGCATGCTCAATTCCAGTTCTCACAGCCCTTTCTGTAAAAAGCATGCAAGAATCAAGAACCAATTTTGACTAAATTTCACTGCCAGAAGAATCACAATACTGCAATATTCAACCCTGTCATGGCAAATTACATTTGCTGTAATACACAAAAGCTGTTCCCTTTTCCTGTTCTTTTCCTCTTTTACTGTTTTCACTCCTTCTCTGTTACTCAATCTTATCACTCTTTCAACTTTGCTTCTTTCTTGTCTCTTCTTCTCTTCTCCAATTGTTAAGCTTGACTCTATTAAAATCTGTCATCCATGCCTGTTTCATTTTTGTATTCCTCTTCTAACCTATCATGTTTTTTTTCTGTTTACATCAATAGAAAAGTCATTAAAGTGTTTGAGATATGAGTCAAATCTGAAGTGAATCCCAAGCTCTTACTTACCATTGCTCAGATGCAAGACACATACACTAGATCAAAGAAAATAACAGTTTGAACACCAGCCCATAGTTACACCATGCTGTTCGATCCCTTTTTGCAGATACTCTACTTGTCTACAATAGTTTCTGTTGTCATATTCACAGTCTCTGACTTAATGTTTAAAGGCTTAGTGGTACAACGACCGTTTTAAGAAAGAAAGTATTTAACATTTGCCACAGCATAGGATAAAACACACTGTTCTTATAATCTATTCTGTCATTGCCTAGGAAATAAGAATGAAAAATTTCTAAAGACTATTTGTTTATCATGGATTGACAGATATATATGTCATACAGATTGCCGTTTTGTCCGATTCCTCTGCACCTGTCTACAAAGGCAAAAACTTTTCACAGATCCAACCAACTTCTCAGAGCACTGTCTCATGAACACAGGAATCTTCTCATTACTCCTAGACTTCAAACCTGAATTTCACTGTTAAGTCTCTGTATTGTTGTCTCACTCTTTTTCATTTTATTATACCCTTTTTCAACTTATACTTCCCTCTATGGTCTTGCAGGACTATTTTTGCTTTTGTGTAACCCATGCTTATAATGACATAGTGAAAGTTACTTTAAATGGGCTTTCTTCAGATTTGCACCTGAATGCAGAAATTAACTGCAGAATGATGACCATTTCTTTTTTTACAGACAAAGTACCGATGTAGGTACTAGTTACATCTACCAAGGTACAATGTAGACTAGGTAGACCATACAGACCTTCTGTCTCGTCCACCTTATTTGTTAGATGCTGTCATACTACCCAGAATACTGAGCTTTCAGAGAGGGGACTGTTTTTCCAAGTTATTAAGCACCAGAGACCTCTCTTGTTGGACATTATCTGAAGTTGTGAAGTTGTAGTATTTAAAAAAAAACCATATGGTCAAATTTCTGGTACATCTGTCTGAGGGAATGCAAGTACCTGGTGATTTCTTCTTTTGGCATGTACATTTTCCATACAACTTTCTATCAGTTTAGCGGCACAATATTTTTATCTAAATAAAAAGCTGTTGTCAATGTAGTACCTGAGATTTACCTAAAGATTTCACTGGTTTGCAGAAACATTAGATATCTGCAAAGTTTTCTCTGAAAACAAGAAAACTGCTGTAAGAGACCTATGTATGAATGATACAACTCATTAGAGAAACAGGGTTTCACATACAGAGATGTCAATTAAATGCAGAATGAGCCATTATTATTATTAAACAGAACAAGGGAGAAAGAAGGAACTGCCTCTGCTCCTTTGATTTTGTACTATAACTGTCTAAAGTGCTATTTTAACAGCCCTTCCACTAGTACTTAGGGAAGTATTTATAGAAAACAATTAATTGTATGACTGCACTTTAGCAGGTTTGAGGGTGGGACTATTAAAGAGATACACTGTAAGTTACTACAAATTGGACATCTAACTTTCAGTGAAAACTGGTACTGGATTCCCTTAGGCATTTTTGAAAGCCACATCTTAATTTACAACCATGCACCAATTACTTTATTTGCTCTACTCGGTTTCTCATCCAAAGGATTTTTATCCTTTGTCTTGCTTGTTAGCTCTATTTCTATAATGTTTTCATTACCCGTTATTATCACTCCCTTTAATTCACATGGTATTATTTCCATCCTCTAACAGGATAAATGATGCCATGCAGGGAAGGAAGAGGATGTGATGAAGCCTTATAAAGAAGGAGTAGTTACATGAAGTATATGTTACCCACTCCACAGATACTCTTCCTTCCTGACAAAAAAAAAAAAAAAAAAAAAAAAAAGCTGGACAAAACAAGTCATTTTTAGCTAGATTTTACTGCTACAATAAGCATTAGTATTAGAATGCTGCAGTCCACCATCACAATTTAATTACATTTCTTTGATCTTCCAAATTACCTGTGTTTGATGCATAATAATCCCTATGCCATGATAAATAACACAGAAAAAAGGTACAGAACTGGTAATGATAAATGCTTACACAGGACCATGAAGTATCTTCTTAAGCTTTCTTGTAAAAGAGATTGCATAAGATTTCCCTTCGCTGCATCAGCTCATATAAAAAGAATCAATTAAACTGTAATATCTATAATTCCAATTCCCTCAATAACAGTATGAAAAGATATTCATAATACTTCAAATTTAGCAAAGCTGTGGGAAATATATATTGACTTAGCATTAAATAACAGCTTTTGCATCAGCATATAGTTTTCTGTTCTACACTGGGCCAATGCTCATGAACACGCAGTTTGTGTGAATGTAGAAATGGCAAAAATTAATTATTGGATTCAGATGTAGTTTTCTGTGTGTCTGTATATACATACTCACAAAAACTGACCTACTTCTACTGACTGAGGGAGGCAGAGCTGGGAGAGTCCTTTGGATCCAGAAGGGTGTATTGAGCATGGTAGGACTAGGAGAGGCATTTTGGAAGTTGTAGGATTTCAGAGCATCTTTTTGGTGACTTCTCCAGATGGTGAGTTTTGCTTGACTAGACATCATGAAGACATACCAGTAGAAAGAAGAGAACTTAGGAGATATATTGGTCTTACATTCATCTTTTCTTTGTCTTTCAGTAAATCTAAATCACATTAGTTTACCAAAAAAAGAAACAACCCCAAATCATTAACAGATGCTGTAGCAATAAAAAACAATCCAGGAAGCTCTTCAGCTTTTAAAAACAGATTGAGCATACAGACTTTTCTGTGAGGCCTGCCACGTAGACAATATTTTTTTTCAAAAATAGCACCATATCATTACCTTCAATATGAGAACTAAAATCTGAAGAACAGAGAGCTCATGAGACAGACTGATTCTTACTTCTCAGTTAGGACTATTAAAAAGTGAAGATGCTAAAGTACAGAACTGAAGAATGCAGGAAGTAATGTGTAAATGAATCAAGCACTTAACTTAGGTCTGTTGCACAGAGGTGATTACATCAGCTGTGAGATTTGGGGGGAATAAAGAATGCAGAAAAAGGAAAAAACTAAAACTGTAATCCCTAGAAGAAATACTGGTGTCTTTGCATCACCATTAACTTTCTTGCTTTGCAACTTTGCATTTTTCAATGTTATCTCAGTCATCAGAGAGGTGGTGGATGCTCCATCCCTGGAAACATTCCAGGTCAGGTTGGACGGGGCTCTGAGCAACCTGGTCTAGTTGAAGATGTCCCTGCCCACAGCAGGGGGGTTGGACTAGATGACCTTTAGAGGTCCCTTCCAACCCAAACTGTTCTATGATTCTATGATCATCCATAAAGAAAGTTATGTCTCCTTTTTACAGTATTTTCTGTCTTTTCTTCTTCCTTTGTAAAGACTGACATTGCAACACCTTCATAAAATGAGGACATATTAAACTTCCTGTGTTGTCTTTCTGTAATTCAGATGAACATCTATTCCTTTGAAGTCAATTCCTAAATTATAACTTCAAGACAACTGCTAGATCTTTCACACACATACATTTACACATTAAAGCTGCCCAAATAGAGTTTGATTTCTTTTCGAAGGATTATAACACATTACAAAGCAATCTGGCACACAAATTTTTAAGTCTGCCTGATAACACTAGGGCTACTGAAGAAGGAATTTCAAAATCATCTTGCCAGTAACAGTATTGTGTAAATATGTCTTGTATTTCTTGTCATGCCATGATTCAAGATGACCATTCTGGCTCTCATGGCTTGATCAGCTGTTCTAGGAACCAGGTATGAGTTTGCTGTTTGTACTGATTTACTGACTTCACAGTAAAATCCTGTGATGCTCTGCAACTGTTTCAGGTAGTTTGGGAAAATCACTGATGAATTCAGGCCATTTTATTATTGACTTAGTCATCACATCTGTCATGGATTTCTGTGTTCAGGTGATTCACTTCTATTAAAATGATGATCTAATAAAGTTATGATCACAGTAATCTCTATAAGCTTGCATCTGAATGCACATGAGCTATTGGAAACTGAACTTAGGATTATGCTGAAAAAATCAACTCTTTTGCAATGACCATGAGGAAAGCAATGCCAATATTTAGCTTCATAACATGGAAACAATTTCACAATCTGCTTAATTCTAAAAAAAAAAAAAAAATTGAGAAAAATTGCTATTATTTTATTAATCTATAATCCTATTAAATTCTGTAGGAGTATTACAAAAGATGTAGGTCAAAAGGCAAAAAGAAATGGCGTCACCAGTATAAAAGACAAAGACATATCCTTTCCTTTTCTGAAATAACTTAGAGGAAGAACTGAGGAGCTTATTTCAAGCCTGGCTATGTTATCTCTCAATAATGGCATGATCTGCCACATGCCATGGAGATCAAAGATCCATACTTTTGTCCCAGATGAACTATAACGTCCATAGGACATAGAATGTGCAGCCAACATCCACTACCAAACAGCAGAGACCACAAAGCCACAGAGACTTTTAAACACATTAGTAAACACTTGACCAACAATGAATTCGTATCTGCTTTTTTGCAAATGAAATTCCTGTCTAACAGTTCAGGCGTTCAAGAGCTTTGCTGAAATAAATTTGTAGGAATAATTTAATCAATATGCACAGTATTTCTTTTTGTGTTGTTCACCCAGAGCTAATAATGGAAGATATGACATGAACCTTGCATTTTGCAAAAGCAAATGTGCAGGATGACTTCTATTTCTAAGTGTCAACAGAAATCCACCTGCACCAATCTTATATCTGAGCAGATATGAGGAGTGGAGAATGAAGAATATTGGTGAGGGATTACTGTCACAAAAATTTCCCCACATGATAAGGTAGGTGAATTTTCATTAGAAACAGAAAGATTCAATAAGAGAAAATCAAAATGAGTTCATTCTTTCTATGTTAGCATAAGCATCATACTGATTTATTTATTAGCGTAATTGCATTTCATAAAAAAATCTTGCATCCTTGAAACATAGTCTGTAATCAGATTTGAATATACATTGAAATAATTACATGCTTGACATACCATAAATAATTATGAATCCTGACCTTAACAATGCTACAAATTAAGGATTCTGCTTGATGTTGCTACTAGTAACCATTTAAATGCATCTATGCCATAGCAAATTAACATTTGCTACATGCTGGGACCTTGATTAGATATAGTTTCTCTTAGTCTCTCTTGATGGAGTTGTTCTACCTTGTACAGATAATTAAAACATTCATTAGAGCAAGAACCAAACCTTGGACACCCAGACATTGGGTGATGTCTGTCTGCTAGCCCCCAAGACAGTCCCTATTTTTGCTCTTCGATCCAATGAATAAACAGCTGTCTTTCTGTTTGAAGCCAAACAGATAGAGAAATGTACCTCCAAACAAACTGTAATCTTGTGATTTTGGGTGTTCACTATCTAAGTGAGAGACATTGGATGGAGGGACTTGAATATAGGATTTCCATATCTAAAGGTAAGTTTTCTGCTGTTAAGAAAATCTGCTCAGAGATATTTCACATTTTCCTGTATGTTGACCAGATTTCCATTACAATGCCAGGAGTCTTTTGCTGATGAAAGCTATGTCAAAATTGTCAGAACCAGTGAGTTGAACACCAGTCTTGACACATATGGCTTTCTCAGGATTTTTTTTTTTTCTCTGCTACTTCATTTACTGTTGAACAACAAAACAAGTTAAAGAATACAACTGAAAAGGTCCAGAAGGACACAAGCCTCGCAGAAACAATATGAGAGAACCATCCTCATTTGTGAAAACATCTTCTGCATTAGTATCACAAATTGAGATTCAACCAGACTAGATACTCACTAACCAAAGAGTGAACAGTTGTTGGTACCTTGCAAAGTGCCTTTTAGATATATTGGAGCATCTACTGCTTATGAAGAATGTCAACATGAAAAAAAAGTAAAACGTCACCTTAGAAATCTGACCCCAACCTGCATAAATTTATATTCATGAAAGTAGTCCATGTTTCAGATCACTGATTTAAGCTAGCAGCAGGGGTAAGGGCACATTACAGGAGCAAATGTTTGCAGACTAAAGCTCCATAATTCTGCATGACTGCAACCTATTTGGCAACATTCAAAAAACTCCCGAGCCTTACCACAGGCCCCAAATTTCTACTAGTTAATGTAGACTCTTTGTGCCTCAGATGATGGAATTATATGCTTTTGAAGCGAAAGATATATCCTTCTTCAATGTGAAGTGAAATGTGAAATTCCTAATGAAAGAATGGGTGTAATATTGTAAACACTGTATGATTATGATTTTCAAAGGGGTTTTTGGGAGGAAGGGCAGCTTGGTGGAGACACTGAGTATATATTTGTTAAAAGCACACAGAAAGAAACATAAGGACTTTTGTGGAAGACAAGACAGGATCTCTGACTAAACAAAGACCTCAGTTTTGCAACAGATTGTTGTTGTTTATTACACAATATATAGCATCTTGAAAGCTGCACAGATATGTTGCATATTTTTTATTTTATGTGACACTCATTTGTTCAGAACAATTAGTTCTGCATATTCTAAACACTAGATACTAACACAGCAAGACATCTAATTCATTTTTAAAGACAAAAAACTGTTTAAGTACTTATAATGGACTCAGGAGCTCTAAATTGCATCCTTTATGAATACTAAGTCACAATATAAAAAGCAAAAGAGAAAGAAAACCTCTCAGTTGAGCACAGCCTTTTGCTTCCAGATTTCTACTGAATAATCCAGTTATTCTTTACTGTCTAAATTTCTGAAATGCTTTGTCTTCCAAAGGAGATGGTTAAAACCATTTAGACATCATAACTCAAGTGTTTAATGGTATTTGAAGATGGAAGGATCACCTGCCTATCCACTTCCAGACAGATTCCCCTGAAAAGACACCCACTAAAGTAAATGAAAGAAAACATTTAGTACACCCTCAAAATAACCTAGAATTTCTCAAATGACATAATTTTGAACAGCTAGCTTTGTTCTACACAAAGTATCTAAATAACCTTGATATTAAAGAGATCAATGCTTAGATGAAACCAAGAAATTTGTTTTCCCAACTGTTAATTCACTTTCACAGCTATCCCTAGTTCAGCAGTCAAAACCCAAGCTATCTAAAACCATTAGTGAGTTGAGGAAATGCAGGTGTGTAGAATATTCAGTGGATAGCCTTAATTTCTGACAGCCTCATTTGGAAAGGTGTGAGCAGCAAAAGCACAGATCTGAGAATGCCAATACTCAAAAAGTTAATAAAAAATCTGCTTGATGCTATTTTTGGGGGTTTCCACACATTTTGTTTCTTTATCTTGTGTTTAAAGCACTGAGGTGCTTAAGGGAGACACTTCATTACTCATCTCTTCCCTCTATTTCTTTCAGCAGTTTTAAGAACACCTCAGAACAAAGAGTTCTCTTTCCTCTCTCCTGTTCTTGTCAAATTCTGGTTTTTGTTGTTAAAGTTACGTCTGTAGGCAATCAACATGCAAGGTTTTTTTTGTTTGTTTTTTTTTTTAAGTGATTCACATTAGTATTCTTTATCTCATTGCTTGGAGCCTCCTAAGGACAAACATACTATAGAATGTTCTCATAAATCAAATTTAAGTGCACTACAGAGGTAATAGTGACAACAAAAATGTCATGCTTTGGCAGTGGGTTAGTGGAGAATGACCCATTTTCATATTAAAGTGATAAAATCTGTATCATAAACCACATAAAAATTGTAACATTTTTACTGCTGAGGACCCAGGGAGATTTAGATCAAACTGGTATCACCAATTTATTCTGAATAATCTCAAAAAGCACTGTATTGCTGAAGAAACAGCTAAAAAGCAAATATGTTTACTACTTCTCCTTTGGGACCTGGATACTAAATTCAAATGAGATTGAAAGAATTCTGATATAACAAAAGTAATAGGTCATATACAAAATTTTTTTTTTCTTTTTCCTTTCTTGTTTTGTCATGGAAAAATACACAGAGAAAAGGATTACCATTCAAAACAGGTAGTCTTAAAAGTCTACCAATAATTAAGCCTACCAATAATAGCCAGCCACCCTCAACTCCAGTAGCAGGCATTTCCCATTTAATTTAGATGGGACACTTAAAATTTTAAGCTGTCATGACACAGGAGAGTGAAAATAAAATCATAACTTTAAAACAATCTCAAAGAGTAACTTCTTTATAATGCACTGTGGTGTTCATCACTGTCCTATTATATGGATCTTTTGGCTACCAAAATGACAGCAGCTACACTGTTGACCCCATGAGGCTTTGGAAAGTAGTAATACTCTTGAGAGGAGATAATTGAAGGGCACACTTACGCTCATTTTTCAAATCCATAGTAAATTATAGTATGCACACACAAAGACAAGAAACATGTCTCAAATAGCTCTCAGATGACTAATTGGTTACAAATGGTGGGTTATAGCTAATAGAGTGAAAACTGTAACTAAAAGAATGAAAACACACAATTGCACTGTATCGGTGGTCGGAATTCTTTCTCTAGTACTAGGGGGGTATAGCTAATAGAGTGAAAACTGTAACTAAAAGAATGAAAACACACAATTGCACTGTATCGGTGGTCGGAATTCTTTCTCTAGTACTTCTCTTCACAGATACATATTATATCATGAAAGTTTTTTTTCAAATGAGAATTTTTTGACAGATTCTGAGATTAATAGCTGGAGTATCATTCATTTCAATCCATGTCCATCTGTGTAAATCAAAGATTTAGCCTAATTTATGCATCTTCTACAATTAATTTTGAGTGTTTGTTAGTTTTTTTACTTGTTAAGCATGAAATAGGTGGTATTAGGCATTAAATATGCATATATATGTATATGTGATACAGATATACACTTTTATGCATGTGGATGTGTATGCACATGTATTTACAAACTGCATTTTATCTGTACATCTGTGTACACAAAAGTGTAGACAGTTTTGTATTCTCAAATTTTGCAGCTGGAGTGTTCATTTGAGGCTTCTAGAGGGAAACTGGTTAATAAGTAAAGATAGAAACATTTCTGAAAGAGCTATTGTGCAATATTGCTTTGTTACAGAATTGAGCGTATACAGCATTACCGTTATGGACACACACTAGACAGTGACAACTTTCAAAACAACTTTCAAGGAAAAAAATAAGACAGAAGGATTTTCTTCCTTCTAAGTAATCTGCAAGTCACTGATGAAAATTTAGACTTAAAAAAGCGTATTAAAAAAAGGGTTCTACAGTTTCTGTGTTTCACCTACTGCACTGTCTGGTTCTGCTTCACAGTGATTTCACACTTTTCCTTACAAGGTAAATATGCATAACATTTTTTTATAGGGTTTTCATAATGTCCTCTACGCCAGATAAACAAAGGTAAACAAACAATACTTTATTCTGTTTTTTTTATTAATAAGAACCTTCAAAGTTGCTGTGAGGACATAAGAAATTGCATTATAGCAAAGAAACATGAACATAGGTTTTGTTAATATCAAACAAATTTAAGCTCTCCATTCCTATTTCCATCTGTGAAAAGCAATCTCAAGATCGATTCAAACATCAACTAAACCATGTCACAGGCAAACCTAGTGCTGTGCAGGCAAACAGTGGGTTTGATCAAAGCTTTTTCTCCTGTTGTTAATAGTAAACATTCCTTCTCTCATTTCTCAAAAGCAAGAGCCTCTGCAGTTTATCACAGAGCTGAACCTGTCTCACACTGTTTGCTGTTAAGGTGTCAAAGGAACGAATGCATCGAAATATGGCTGAAAACACAGTGACCTTGATTCAGAACAACCTACTGGGTTGAGACATCTTGATTTTGCCAACCAACAGGCTGGACTTTAATTTTCAAAATACCACATGGAAAGTTTATGACGAAGTTAGAATGATTTTATATTTGTGGAGTGCAAACAATAAACCTTTAAGACAATCATCACCAAAATAAATAGCTATTCACTTTGGTGAGTTGTGAATAACAAAGGTACAAAATCTTGTTCAGATTGCACAGGGGAGTGCTTCATTGCCGCTATAAAATTCTGTTTTTATTGTAAAGCATAGGCTAGCACCAGATTTACCTGCCTCATTTCTCAGCTATAACACTGAACATACTCTTTTCAAGCCACTTTTGAAACTTTCAGTTCATCAAGACACTTTTTCAGAATTTTGTATGATGCCAGTGAAATGTTCAAAAAGTACTTATGAATAATAGGTGAATGTATTTATTAAAATGCATAGAGAAAAATTTAAATAAGGATTATTTGGATTAGTTTCTTAATAGTCATAAAAAAACATGTTTTTATCACTTAAAATTATTAATTTATAAAAAGAAGATTGTATCCTTAATTTCTATCATTTCATGGTGACATACGAACTTTCTGAATGAGGGTGATACTTTTTGGTGTATGGAAGAAACAAATTAGTGTAAATGAGGGTGAGTATTTGCAGCCTAAAGGGGTAGAGTCGTGCTCAACTGACCCCACGTGCACACACTGCCCCCAGGAGGCAAAAGACAGAAAACCATCCCGAACAGAACAAACACAACAATAAACTTCTGTCTCTCCCTGGCTGACCATCCAGGGTGACATGTTGCTTATATAAAGCCAGTATATTCCTACGAGACAAGAAGTAGTGCTGGAGATAGCTAAACTTAAGTGCCCCAATGGAGATGGTAAAATAGTACAAGGAGGACTGTGTGAACAAAGCAAAAACTAAAGTATTTCAAGAGTAAAGCTAAAAAGCATCAAAGCAATTTTGCCAATATTATTTTGACATTTTCATCCACTTCATCCCTTGCTTCGTTTTCTAAATCTCAAGATATTGTATTAAATACAGGTCCACCAAGCAAACACCTTTTATACCTATCTTGTTCAGACCTCTCTCTCTGTCCCCTGCTGGCATTGGATCTAACAAACTCTGAGGTATCAGAGTTGGGTTGTTCCCCTGCCCCCCTCCCCCAACCTCTTCAGTAGAGACTGTGAGAAAAGCCAAAGGTCCTGAGTCCAAATCAGGAGGGAACGATTTCATTAAGAAATGAAAAACAAAAGTTTCAGATCTGGATAGAATATTCTTTATAGTTATTTTTCTACTAAAATGTTGTGTAATTACTGCTACAATGTCATCTAATTGAGATGGCAAAGAGTGCATTCTTAGATTTTTGAAAGATGGGTTAGCTTCTTACTCAGACTTTCATGCACAAAGCATCAGGTTCACTAGTGCTGTTTGGCTGTCCTAATGGAAGGTCACCAATTAGAGAAGCACTAAAACTAAAATATCCATTTATTTACCACCAAAGTTAAATTATGCTGCAAGAAATCTATGCTTTGCTATGCATACAGCAGTATTCTTGAAAATCATTGATCTTAAAATGCTAGCATAGCTCTCTGTATTAACAGCACAAGAAATTAAAATTCATTAGCCTGATTTGGGTTTTGTTATTAACCTGAATAAGGGTAACAGTGGGCCTTCGGAAGAAAAACACACGCTTACTGTGATAGTCTTTGAAGACCGCAGTGTACATTCTACCTTATCTCTTCATATTATTTTCTAGTACTCTGTTCCTTTGCATTTGTTTTTCTTGTCACGTTACAAAAACTCAAGGAAGTTTTACATCACACAAAAGAAGTTTAATTTCTTGATGAATGAAAATGTTAATTGCATTAGACTCATTAAATCCATAGATAGTTGCTTAATTAATTTTGTATTTAAATACAGTAATATTGATATTGTTTTACTGGCGACCTGTCCCTGCCACCCACACCTGCAATACAGGCTGAATGCAATAAAGCACCGCAAAAAGCATGTGGTAGCTCGGTGTGGAGATGTGAAAAGCCTGCATTTGCAACAAAAAGACCAGTTTCTTCTTCACTAACTGAAAACTTCATCATTCCAGAAAGCTCTACAAAATTATTGGGTCTTTCCATAGTCTTTACAAGACTAATGCATACTTCAGGGTGTTGGGGAGATGATGTAGTAACACAAAATCAGCATTGGAGCAAGGATAGCCAAGAAGTAAAATACTGCAGTGAAAAGATGAAAGTATTTTCCATGAAAACATTAACAAAAGAAATATTCTTGCCCAAAATTTTTTGAGGAAGAGAGGAGAGAGAGAAATATTCTGACCAGGTAACACAATCTGAAGACAAGAAAATGAATACTTTTCAGACCCATGCATTCATAAAATTCCCACTGGATTTATTTTCTGTGTATCAGCTTCCAGCCAAAAGAATCACTTTTTTTTTCCTCATTAACCATTCCATTCTGCTATTTAAAATGTGATTAATTTTAAGGGTGCTTTTTTCCCCACAAGGAATGCTGCCTGGTAACATTACATTTTTAATAGCTAAGAGAAATCTTTCCTAAAATAATGTGGCTTCCACTAACTCCAAGAATCTGTGTTGATTTGGATTTGGATTAATTTGGAGTAAAGTTATCACAGCTTAGCATCTGGTACCAATAATGTTCTGGTTCTAATTAAAAGGGCAGTGAAATGTCACATTTTGTTTTGTCTCAGAAAATGTGGCAGGCTCTGAGACAGCTCTTCATCAGGTTCCTGACAACCTGAAGCTCTACACTTGTGACTCTGAGGTGGCACAAGGCAGGACAAGGAGCCAGAAGAGTTACCACAGCACTCATGACTACTCTCCTCTGTCAGTTCAAGCTGTATTTGCCCATTGATCCAAACAGAGTTTTTCTGCTCTACAAGGCTGTAACCAACTGCCAAAGTCTGGCATGAAGGTGGCAAAAATCACAATCACAAAGGTCAAAATACAAGAAGAAAAAAAAAGTTCTCCTCATTAGGCCAAGAATCTGGATCACATTGGCACATATCTGGATACTTCAGTAACCAGAAATGATGTGGGAAGACTGAAAAAAACACGAGATCTTCACCGAGGCTTTTATCTCCAGTAGAAGAGATGAACACTGCTGCTAGTGTCTCAAAGAACCACCAATGTTCCTACAGCCACCAATAATCTCACCCTCTCCAGTCACAGGTATGTACTAAAAGAAATTTTGCAGAAGTCAATGGAGCGTTAAAGTGTACAACCACTGAGAGAGACAGAGTGAGGGAAAACAATGCCTCATATTCTGAAAGAAATTCTATAGTTCCACATTTCAATATGCTTAGGAATAATATTGAGCACAGTAGTAAAAGGGTTTACAGTAAACAGCATTAGATATATTCAAGATTCCAGCTGTGTTCTACAACCAGAATGTGATAACCAATTTGGGCTTTTTTGAAGTGCCAAAACCAGAGTAAGTACCACTATACCATGTTTTATACTTAATGAAAAGACATGATCAAAACATAAAACCAATTGTAGGTATGCAGATATACCCTTGCAAGATCTAGAAGCTTCTTCTAAGACACTTTTCTTTGGTTTTTTTACATCGTTCCTGAAGTACTGCTTACATCAGGTCATGCAGCATTAGTGCGGATGCCTGCTTTTACAGAGCTTTGTTAAGCAAAGCAGAAGATTATTTGGTTTTGATCACTTTTCATCTTCCAAGTAAGTTTAGTTTTTTCAGTGGAGATATTTGCTTCCTTTTCAAGTAATGAAGAATTTTCAGGTCCTATTTAGAAAAGTATCTGAACACTGTTGTTCACTGGACACTGGGTACACTGATTTCTCATAATAAATCAACTTCTCTCCTTCAGATTGCCTGTGGAAAATGAACATATTTCTACACAGTTATACATCAGAAGTCCCCAAATTATGAATTTTTCATGTTTTTAAAAATGTTGTGTTACATGGCATTTGACTTGGTTTTGTGAAGCAGTGTTATCTTTATAATTTGATTTGCAAAATACCACCCTTTTTGTACAGTTTTAAAAAATATAAAAATCACATAACAATTGTAGAAGCAACACATCATTTAAGACACTCACACTGTATAAAATGTAATGGCTTGCATGGGCAAGCATCCTCTATTAAAAGTCTCTGACACAGTATTCTATACTACCAAAACTAGTGAATATTTTTCTTTAAAAAATTCAAATGGAAAATTTGAGATACGGAGACAAAATAAAGCTACTGATGAGTAAACTACAAGACTTTCACATTCTTTTGATTGCAGGTCTTAATGTCAACTTAACTAGAGTACTTATGCAGATGCGCTTTTTTTAATATTACAATGTCATTTGCAGGGTAGAATTACATAGAAAAGATACAACTCCAATCCTTCCTAATCCTCACTTTCACGCATTTGCTTTCTTTTGTATATATTTAATAGCAGCTGAACAGTTGTACAGTATAAAATTACGCCAGTGTTTGAGGTTTCTATCTTATCCTTTTGTTGATTCTTCCTTTTTAGCTAAACCTTCCCTTTCACTTCATTACACTATTTAACAAGTGACTCAGGAAGATAAAAATTCCTTTCCTTGCCTAATATTTACATTCTTCAGCTATATCTACACTTTGTTACTTTTTAATCTTCTTCCCAAAGTACACACCTTGAAATCCTGACTCTCTCCAGCCCGCCCCCACCTCATCTTTGTTCATCTTCTCCTAAGTACCTCCAGTCAATAGTTTTCTGACAATAAGGAACCCAGAAATGAACTGTAAATCCAGAAATCAAGTAATATAGTATTTCACCTGTTTCCAGATTTATGTTATGCTTTTTGTGCTGTGTGCAGCCAACATTTGCATATTTGGGAAGCTTCACGTCACTGCAAACTGATGACTAAGCTGCTATTTACCTTTACTTTGTGTCACTCAACAATGCTTGATTTTTGCTGCATAAATGTCTATTTCAGATTATTTTCACTAATTTCATTGTCTTAAGATATATTAAGTAATATTTTCTCCAAGTTAACCCCATTTTTCCTCCCAGTATTTCTGTTCTAACAAGAAGACTCATGCTAAATCTATGGAATTCAGTAGAAGTGCTCTTTTTGACATTAATCTACCTTTCCATGTGTTACTTCGCTTTCTCTTTTGATGTTTTACAATTGAAAGGAGTTGAGAATGTTCCCCACTAGCACTGAATATTGCAATATTAAAGATATATGGGTTTTGCAAGATAGGGAACTATGTGAAAAAAAAGAGTCTGGAGGATTCAAAGACTTCTGCAACTAGAGGGTAGGTGTAAGCCACAGGCCATTTCTAGGCTTCATTCCCTTTTATCTCCACAGTTTCCTAAACTATAACTCTTCTGGGAGAGACAAACTGAAGAAATTCCACAATCTCCCTATCTTTCTGAGGCTTTTTTTTTCTCTTTTCACATAGTGCTATGCCCCTTAATAAATTCATTTTTATCAATTTTATAGTCATGGGAACTGTCTTATGCAGAATTAAAAGAAGAAGGATGTGACTGATATATTTATTTGTAAAACTGTGTCTCTTCCGGAAGCAACTCAGCAGGGCAAAGAAAATACTTCATTCTTGTCAGCAAAAAATGTCCCTTTTGCAACAAATACGATGCAGCTCTTTCCTAGTACTTTTCCCATTTACATGTTTTCTGCAATGAGCCTTCCTTTTTCAGATGATCCATACTGTCACCTTCTCAGTCAACAAGTAGGAAGATATGGACCTACTGGTAGATCTGGTGACAGTAAATGTTACTCCTTCCTCAGCTAAATGGTCCCACACAGAGGACTGCACACAGGTGATTACGCATACTCCTGACATGCCACATGAAGAAAACGAAATAAATATACACAAGGGTTATATCAAAATCATAATCACCAACTACCCTCTATGTAGGAACTACAACCTTTCTGAACAGGGCATGAGTTGCTTTGCATGCTTGATCTTCACAGGTGGGGTAAAAGGAATTTTGCTATTTCAACCTGTTTTCTGCGGCATGTTACATTACTAACAGTTCTTAGGAATTCTTTGGAATTTTGGGGGGTAATGTTGTTGAAAGTTTTTGTCCTCAGGAGAGAAGACAAGGTATTTTGACACATGGAAGAAGACACTGCTGTGATAAAACTCAAAAAATCGGACAATTCATGGTGTTGGGGGTATTTTTTTGGTATGTTGTGTTCACTAATGTGTTTATGTTCAAAAGCATTGCATGTGGTCTCTAGAGAAAGGTGCTATTGAAGAATTCATGAGCTTTACAAAATATAAGCAACTCATCATCCTGTATAGTAACTGACATTGGCAAAATAGTAATTCCTGATGAGTTTACAGTTTCTGAATAACGGAGGTTGAGTTGAGACATTTAGCCAGTAGCTAAACAATGGGTAGGAACGCAAGTGTTTAAGGATGGAGCTTCAGAACTGGCACAACGTGATTTAAGACTAGAGCCATGCATTTCTTATTCCTCTTTTGAGCTATATCTAATGACCAGGAAAATACCATTCAGTCATACTACTATGGGAATTTCAAGGGAGCTCCTCCTAATCTGTTTTAAGAAAATGGAAGAATTGAGGGTAACATAGGAAGGGGAAGTCTTGCTGCAAATTCTGTAATTCTAGCTGTAAACTTGTATGAGTCTTGGCAATTCTAGACAAAGGAGTGCAAACAATGAGAAAAAGATAGACTGCTGTTAAGGTTAATTTAGGGCCACATTTTGAAATTGTTTACTTGTAAACTTTTTGTTGCAATCTGTATCTAAAAGCTTGACCAGGCTGCTTTGCTTTACTGTTAAGCTTCTGTAGTGTTAGGAGCAAGTTCAGTCTGGATGACACCGGTGAGTTTAGGGCTATCTGTCTTCATAAAGGCACCAAACTTGAATAGATATGCAAAAGTCCTTGTAGAGAATCTGACTCAGATAAGTTTAGGCCACGCAGGCTGGAATGTATTATTCACCAAGCTAGAGAAAGTTAGCCATGGGTGTGGTATTGCAAAATATTGTTATACGAAGAAAGTCCCTTCAACAAAGACAAGTCCGAGTTTTTCCAACAAATAGCAGATACCTGAGATGCATGTGATTTCCCTTCTTACCTGACTCTGAGCAAACTTCACAATTTTGCACATGAGCATTCTTAAATAGGACTACTGCTGTTTTAGGGCCCATCTAGTTAGACTACTGTCATAATTAATTTTACTGTGATCATAAATGTAGTGTGTATATATATACATATACAAATGTCCTCCATTAATAATTCTGGAATAGAATGCAGTATAATGTAAAAGTATTTGCTGCTTGCAGGTTACATGGCATGAGTCTGTATTAAATGTCTGCAGAGCAGAACAAATGAGAAGAGTAAAATGTTAGCTATTAGCTAGAATGGACATCTAAACAATTCAATTATTTTTTTAGTCATTTCAGAGTTCCTTTATGTTTCCTTATTCAAAATATGATGACTGTTGAACTCTTGAAAAGAGAAAGAGTAAAATACAAACCGGTTATCAGTGCTGCTTGATCAATAAAATTCTTAGTCAGAAGGATGCTATTAGAACACTATTTCCATGAAGATGCATGTTTCAGTTCTTCACTGCTGTATCTTCAATAAATTCAGTGAAATTTCATGAAAGGAGACTTATATCCCTGGCATTTTTCTGTTTGCTGACCCACATACCTCTATCTTACAGTTCCGTTATTAAAATCAGGGTTTTTTTGAAACAAATACTGATGTTTTCTGCATAGCTGACATTTGGATGTATAAGCACAAGGAAGAGAGCAGGCAGAGTGCTTTAATTCCTTAAAAAGAAATAAATAAATGTGTTAGGGGAAAAAAAAAATTCCTTTTTTTCAAAGGAGAAGAATCTCCTTCATATCACATTCATCCCATTTAAAAAGCTAAGAGAGTGACAAACTTTAGCTTTCACTTGAATCACCTCATTAAAAGTTCTTGTAGTTAACACAAATAGTTTCAGGATAATTCCAAACTGTTTTTTTCCAGAATTTTCCACAAGTCCAAACAGACTGCTCAGGCTTCCCATAGGTACAAAATACAGATATAGATACAGGCCAGGCACAGCTCAGGCACGATTAAAATATTTTCTGGGGAGTGTTTTGCATCATCACCATAAAACAAATCACAGCAATTGAAGGTATGACTTTCACACCTACACTCATGCTATGCCTCCAAAATGTAGCTGAATTGCTACATAATTTGGGGAACAAAGAGCTTGTATTTCTTTCCTGCATTTATCTGCATCTCTGATTCTTTTATGTGAATTACATATCTTCAACTTTGGTCTTTCACAATGCTCTACAATATTGTGATGCATCTGGCTTATTGTTAAATCAATCTTCAACATCTTTTTTTCCAAAATTCAATCAACTCTACACTTACCTAACACCTGAATCAATCAGTGAAGTACAGCAAATGATGCGGGTCAGGCACCACTTTTTTCCTTTACCACATTCACTATCACAGCTTTATTATATTGTTAAAAAACACATTCACTATCACAGCTTTAGCTATATACATTGTTAAAAACCCACAGCTATTTTAAAATCAGTATTCATGTAATTTTAATACAAGTTGAAGGAGCAAGTTAAACTTATCCAGTTATTATATTTTGTGCCAGCAAGAAAGACTAATAATTAAAAGCAAATTTTAAAAATAAGTCATTCTATTAAAAAAAAAAAATCAGCAAAATTAGATTAAATCCATTAACCAGAAGAACCAGAACTGATACCTGTGAAATCTCTCTAGAAACATTTACTGATAGAAAACTCCAAATCTTCTACTGCGTTAGATCAGTGGGACCTGTAACGCAGCATTGGTCTCTCAGGAGTGGGAGATACTATCTAGGGAGAGCGCACTGGTGCGTCCATTCCACTCATACTCACAAAAATAGGAAAGGTAAAGTGGCATATCCCTGCCCATTCCCCGTTTGTGAATTCACAGGGGAAGAATTTGCCTAATTCTTTTGTGAACACGTTGATGGTACTTTCTGCCTCAACAGCCTCTTCTGGCAACAGTTTCAAGAAGTTCTTTTTGATTGTATAAAAAAGCATTTTCTTTTATCTGTTTTATACAGATATCCTACTAACTTCCCCCTAGTTCCAGTACTGTGAGGTCTGGTGGATAAACAATTCTGTGTCCACCTTAATCTTCATGATCCAGTAAATTTTGATCAAACCTCAGCCCCGCCAACCTTATTCTCTCCAAACTGAAGAGTACCAGCCATTTCAGTTGCTCCTCTTAGATGACAACAGTTCCATAACAGCTATTTTTGAGATTTGTCAGCCATTTCTTAATCCACTTCACATCTGATTTAACTGGTGCTCCTTTCTAAAAATAGGACATCATCCAGCACTAAATTTAAAGCTTCATAAAAAACCCAAATATGTTACATGTATCCAATTATAAACGACATCCATATTTACATGTGCAATAACAGGAAATTTTAATGGAATTAATCTCCTTTGACAGGAACTGCCTTCCAAAAAGTATTGGTGGGCAATAATTTTCTTTCCTTTAATTCTTCACTGATCGAATTCCCTACCCACTTTTCCATTTTCCAGGATCTCAAGATATGTAAAAGCTCAGAGTAGTTCCTGGTTGCTTGGTATTTAAGCCACCCATTTTTTTAATATAATTTAAATTCCTTGGATACAATCAGAATGGCAGAATGAGAAAAGAGTAATTCATACATCTTGATGTGTACTAGGGGAGAGTGACCTTTTTTTTTTCTTTCTTAATTTACTGTTTATAAACTTATCAAATTGCAGGGAAAATGTTAACCTGGGAATCCCAGTAGCAGTCCTGAGGTGTGGCAGAAGTGAACCTTCCCCCGCGCCAGAGTACAGCCAGGATGCTTATCTGCCTGCAGGCACCCCCGTTATCTCTGGCGGGAAGCCTCAAAATGCCCCTGGGGTAGGGAGCCCCAGCACACTCAGGCAAACCTCTGCATCCAGTAACTGGGCTGTGCGACACATGGAGGAGAGCACCTGCCTTCAAGCACACAGTGGCTAACGAAACACCAATACCAGCCATATGCACACATCTTTCTGGCTACCTTGACAATGGCTTGGTTAAACGCATCCTGATGTGCACCTCAGGAATCAAGCTTCAAAAACTTGTTTTCTACTACCACTCCCAAACTTGCTAGTAGCCTAAATGAGCCCTGAGAGTGCCTACAGGGGAACTGAATCAGTCAGCCAAGAGTAGTGAGGAACGAGATGAATTTTTTGTCTATTTTGCTATTTCCTCCATGTCTGCTTTTTGAACTACCAGGAATATTAAGTATATCTTCTCTTTGCATTTTGGGTGGCACAACCTGTATTTCTTCTCTTGTTCCATACCACAACACAAGCTTTTAATTATAGGAAGTGCAATTATTACACAGGTGTTTTTTCCTCTTTAATCATTGTCTAAGTTTACAATTCAAAATGGAGGAAGGATATAGTTTTATTACAAAATTAAGCAAAATAGACTCAAAATACAAAAAGTGGAAAAGTGGACTTGGAACACAATAAAAGCAAGGGCAATGATTTTCATTTTATTGCGCTATTAAGATAGAAGCCACATAAATCTGAATTTTGAATGCCTATAGAAGTGGGTAGAAAAAGGTTTTTTTAAAATAATATATTGTCTATTATTAATATATTATTGTATTAAAAATTGTTTGATCAGATACATTTGAAGTACTAGAGAAGTGCCTGTTTGATTGCATCCATTCAAAAATAAACCTCAAAAATACTGTAATGACACAAATACACCATACATTTTCATGACTCAAACAAGAACAAGTTTATATCCACAGCACATCAAAAAAGATGGTTTGTACTCAGCTTTTGTTTTTATTTTCTCCACTAATAAATACTTTTTGAGGAGCAAACTACTTCATATTTAATTACTGAAGAAAATATTTTTTCATGGATGATTCTTCTGCCATACCAGTAGCTTGCTATCACTCTGTAACACTCTTTGAATGGACCTATTTAACTATAGACCTCACCTTTTATGCCTATCTCAGTCAGAGTGACGCCTCCTACCAAATGCTAATCTTTGCTGTTTCTACAAATAAATGCAGTACACAAGTGCTACTCAAAAGATGAATGAAGAATGCTGACTTTTCTGGACCTTCTATATATTAGGAGCTAAAAGAATCGAAGACCTCAAGCAGAAGAGAAGTTACCATGAGTAGGTATTTTTGGGAGAAGATAGAGCAGAACAGAAAGCTCAATCAGTGTTTTGCATCTATTCTGGGAAGCTTTTTAAACATGTAAGCATGTATCAGATCCCCATAAATGACTGAAAAGCACAATACAGCAACTATATGAAATACAAGGACAAATAGGAAACTAAAGAGCCAGCTATAACTACAATCTGTGAAATGCATAGATTACTGTGCATAACTAGATTTACCTTTAGCAGAGAAAATGAAAAAAACAATGGATGGAAGAAAAGCATGAAGTTAAAATGTAAATGTGATTTTATTCTTAAAATGTGCCATCCGTCTTCATCTTCATTTCATAAATACATTTTTATGGGGTTGCAGCTAGTGCAGGATGTGAGTGAACACACAGGAAGGACAAATTCCCTTTTTGTAGTGAGCCAAAGTCAAATGTGCCATAGTCATGCTAACTGTAGCTGCTGTGTGAGCCAGGGGAGCCTGGAAGCATCACAAATACCAAAATGTCATGCTATGGCTCTGAATTTAGCCATAAACACACCTAGCCTAGTCTGTAGCAAACAGTGCAACAAAAATTCATTCTCAGTAACTTAGTTTTCCACCTGTAGCACTTATTAATGCTTCATACAATGTGTAGAGAGGTTTAATCTGTTCAATCTGATTGAATTCCAGAAAAATACTCATGTGGACACACAGTTGGAGAATCAACTGGCTTGGAGGAAAAACATATGTTTCAGTATTTGTAAGTGATATTTAATCTGTCTTGGCTTAGTCTGAAAGATACACTAAGGATTGGCCAACCCTTGCAAAATTTGTGTGCAACTAGTGAATATATATTTTTGAAAAAGATCATGTAATGTGTTTATCTAAGTATCACATATGTGAATGTACTTGTATGTGTGTGTATATATATATTTACATTTATAGTATGTGCTTGAATACCTATTTAGTGGAACATATTTTGTGATTTCAATAGAATTTTAATTCATATTTACATTATTTAAAACCAAATCTAATCCCATAGATATGGTGGTACAGATTTATTAACCTAGACCTCAGTGTCCAATACTACTTATCAGGGGTCAAATGGAAAAGTATGTAAAGAGAAAAGAGTGTAATTCAATGTGCAATATCTAGCATTAAATTAAATGCATAGTAAAATAGCATTTTTAACAGAGATGACTTGGGAAACACGTGTGTACAGGTAGAAAAGATAGCTCTAGACATTCTTCCCCTGGTGCATGCATGAAATTCCTATTGACATTGACAAAGACGAGAATTTAATCTACTATGTACAGAACAATGCATTAAGAAGTCATCACTGTAAATGAAATCACACATGGCTATTTAGCTGTGACAGTTTAGAGGAAGAATATGTTCTATTTCAGCATCTCTGGAGAGGGGAAGCACATGTCCTATCTCAGCAAGCTGATTTGAACACAGTGTGACATAGGCAGCAAAAGTCTTTGTATTCCCTTCCAAACTATCATCTCCAGAATAAATTTTTAAAAGGCTTATCTGTTCTGAGAACACTGAGAAAAAAGAAGGGAAGATTCTCTTCTCACTTCTGTCTGACTTGGGAATTTTTAGCAATTTTAAACATGTTTAAAGACTGCAACATTTGTACAGCTATTCTTACTGTATCAATACCATTCTAGCAGAGCCCCATCCTGCTCCTTAGTAATGGCACTCAAGATAAAATTAGGTTTTCCACTTCATTTCTGTAAGCTTTTCTGAGTTCACAGAAAAATTGTTAAGTAAGATTTAAATTACTTAGCGCTGATACTTTTTTCCCTACACTATTTGTTTAGTGAAGTGGAACCCTCCTACAACACCAGATATAAGACAAACACAGCAATCACTTAACTGTGCCGTGAGCTGGTAGATGTAATCAAAATTACTACCCAGAGAAAGCCAGTGAGATAAAATATAGGCAAGAAAAATTGTGGAATTTCCCTAGAATTAGGAGCTTAAGCTCTTTGCAAAGAATGTAAAAGATTTTTTACTATAATATGAATATTCAGATTTTATATTTAACTTGAATGACAGCGCAATCCAGAGCATGGTACTTCACAGCTCAATGCAGGAGTACTGATTTAGGATCGATTTAAAGGTAAGAATGTGAGCTAACAAACAAGAATATCATTTTTTCAACAGGAAGCTCTGTCTTGGAACAGTTACTACAAAAGGGTAAGAGAGGAAGAACATTAATACACAATGCAATCTCCCTATTCCCCATTAGACGATGTTTTGAAAGAAAGTAGTTAAGAATCTAGCAAGGTTAATTTAATAAGTTGCAGAATATTTTGTCAACATATCTTCAAACAGATGATTCATAAAAAAGCAGTGTAAAACCAGTTATGTGCAAATAACCCAAAAAATTGAGGAAGGAGGAGGAGGAAAGAAAATTATGTAATTTTGCTGCAGAACCACATGTTGACCAATGTCTGGGTAAGAGCAGGGCTCCCCGGTTAGCTCAAAGGCTATCTGGATTTTTGTGTGATTTTTATCCCTCCTCCAGATGGGAAGATGGAAAGAGAGTATGGGGAAGAGAAGGAAGAGTTAGCAACTAAGATGACATCTAAGATGATAAAAGGGTTATAAGGCATGCCATCATAGGCACGGCATGGCATGGGTGAAGAGCTGGCAACAAGACTCTGTATGCAAGAGGGCATTCTGGTGGTGAACAACCAGCAGAGCTCTCTGGCGTACCATCAGGAGTGAGGAGCCTGCCTGAAATCCAAGATTTGTATGAGTATGTGCCCTGAGTGCCTGTGAACAGTGACCTCATTTACAGCGAGCACAATGGACTTCTTGTGTAACTTTGAGGAGAATAGGATATCTGTCAATATGAGGAATAAGATTAGTAAATTCACATGTTCACTAATGCAAAGTACTTCTGGTGGAAAATTTTTTTTTTCATTTTGTGTAGTGTACAAATGATTAGCACATTTGAAAAATGTAAACAGTCTTTTAACTCCTTTATTAGTGACTAAAAATGTTCAGCCTGAAGGACTGGCTTCAGTGGAAATTTCCTTAAAAAGAACAGAAGATAGGTTATACACAGAGCATTTATACTTGCACTAAGTTAGTACAGAGTATGGAGTATATAGAGCATACAGAGCATATGAGCATTTATACTTGCTTTTAGTTGCTCTGTTAGGTAGCTGTACCAGTTCAAAATCTTCGATGAATCCCATCTGTTAGAATTAAGAATAAAACCAAAAATCAGTAAAAACTGGATATAAATGCATCATCAACTTGACTGCTTGGCGAGGAGACCTGTGTTGTGGTTTAACCTCAGTTGGCAACTGAGTACCACACAGCTGCTCGCTCACTCCTCCCCCCCCCCCCCCCGGGTGGTATGGGGGAGAGAATTGGAAGAGTAGAAGTGAGAAAAACTCATGGGTTGAGATAAAAACAGTTTAATAATTGAAATTGATTATAATAATAATAATAGCAACAATAATAATGTAATAATAATAGTAATAATAAGAACAAGAATATACAAAGCAAGTGGCACAGAATGCAATTTCCCCCCCCCTGCTGACCGATGCCCAGCCAGTCCCCGAGCAGCGGCACCCCCCAGCCAGCTTTCCCCAGTTTATGTACTGAGCATGACGTCACATGGTATGGAATGTCCCTTTGGCCAGTTTGCGTCAGCTGTCCTGGCTGTGCCCCCTCCCAGCATCTTGTGCACCTCCAGCCTTCTCAGTCGGTAGAGCACGGGAAACTAAAAAGTCCTTGGCTAGTGTAAGCGCTGCTTAGCGACTACTAAAACATTGGTGTGTTATCAACATTGTTTTTGTCCTGAATCCAAACCACAGCACTGTACCAGCTACTAGGAAGGAAATTAACTCTATCCCTGCTGAAACCAGGGCAACCTGTCTCCCCTCAGTTCATCTCACTGTGTGCTTTTCCTATCAATTTAGGAAATCATACTGAAAGCCTCTTTGCAATATCCGCAAGATATCTACTCTTCCCTGAGGTTTGACTTCCTGACAGCTGCCTCCTGTTTTAAAGGAATGATGGTGAAACAGCTCACTGGTTGGGAAGCAAACAATTTGGAGAAACTGGGTCTGGTTTGTGGAAAAAAAAAAGACAACAAAATTAAGAAAAGACATAATAATGCCTTCTTTTCAGAATGAAATGGTTTCGGCTTTCATCCAAGCTTGATGGAAAACCAGAGAGTAAGGATGTTCGTAAGCCCAAATAAACATCTACAGCATTTCTCCTTTTAGCTGAGATTGCTTGTTTTAGGTGTTTGGAAGGGCTCAAACAATAGCTTATCTGGCCAGACATATACAGTAACAGGGGAGCAAGGATACAGAAATCTTATTTACATGTTTTACTATAAGCATCTTTAAAAATCAGAACTTTAAAATTTATCAGAGTAGACAAATATTTCAATGAAAAAAAATTCTTTATCCTAGCAGTTTGTATTAGTAAGAATTGATTTACTTAATGGATCGATATCTATTGGATTATGTGATAAAGGTCCATTTCAACACCCACAGGGGAGCTCAGATGCACCACAGCAGATGGGGACACCTCAGTGAGGGGAACTAGCTCCTGCCTCAGCCCTCCTGGGGGAGGAGACACATTGTGAGATGTGGTGTGTATATGTTTATTTGTGTTTATATGTATATGCATACATGCATATATGCATTATGTGTATTGTATAGGTGTGCCTACTGGGAACACATCTCAGTCTCACTGCTGACTGAACCTGGGGCTGTGGCAGCCTCGCTTCTTTTGGGCTGCAGGATTCAGCAACTCCCTAACTATATCATTGTGTGGTTCAGCCCGTTTTAAGTTACTTAGGTAATGAATTACTGACATGTTATATAGTTCTAAATCTAAAACATGAAAGGCTTTGGTAGTGTTGACTATTACCTTACGTAAAACTCTTGCATACTTGCAAACTTGCAACTTTTCTTGAACTAAGCAAAGATTATAAGCATACAAGCAAATGATGACACGTGGCATGAAGAGCACATACAGTGCATATACAGTTCCTTTCAATAGTTTGTTAACAAATCTTGTGAAATCATATAAGACATTTACAGGTGAAAACTAAAATGTTTATTTTGAGTGTTAGGCTTTCATCTTCTCTCATCAAAAGTTTCACCTTAAGATGGTACTTATTTAGATAGGGATAAGAAGTAGAAAAAATGGCTAGTGCCACCAAGGCTTGATAAAGTATTTACAAGTGCTAAACAGCATAATGTGAAAAAAAAGAAAACTCTTCACTGTGAAGCTGAGACATGACTTACAAACCCATTGTACACAGTAATAGAAATCCCTTTGAAAATGGAGTGCTCAGTGCCCCAGAACATAGAAGTTCAAAGGGAATTAACATAGTTTGGAATATCCACAGTCTCTGTCTAGACAGTCATAATGTTGCATGAAATACGGGTATCTACACAGATGGCAAAAACATCCTAAAATTCTTTTATTCCTAAAAAAAGGAGAACTGATACACAAGAAAGACTCTCTCTCCTGGCCTGTGGAGTTCTTTCACTCTTCTCTTCAGCTTAAGAAGGGATGCTGCAGTAGATGAAATGCTAACCTAATTTATCATGGAAATTTTTATCTTCCCCAGTCATTTGTAGACACACCTGGCTGTAGATGACATGCATCCAAAAATATGATTAAATTTTATTATGCAACTACTGTATTTTTTATTAGAAAGATTTTGTAAGGAAAAATTGTAGCTGGCATTGTGATTTTAGAGGATACAGAAAATGAAATTATACCTGCACTTGCCTGGTAGCAAACCAGACTCCTTCACTATTACACTCCTCAAGTTTCTGTATATGAAGGATAATGTAATGAGTTTTATGATACCTTAATGACAGTTGATGCTGTTCAGTTTGGTACAGAATTAGAATCTGATTATATCTCAGTTTCTCTGAACAAAATCCTAGATTTGGCAATGCAGAGTCTTTGACAGAATAAGCTGTTGGGCAAGGTCATTCAAACTGAAGAAAAACACCACCTCACAGAGAGAGAAACTAATACACAGTGGAAAATATCTATCGTTATTGGAGTTCTGTCTTCATGCTTCACCATTTCTAGGCAAAGCATAAAGCGATATAGTCTCAGAAAGACGTAAAAGTAAAGTAATTTGAAAACAGATCAATCAGACCTTTTGATACTTATTTTTAAAATTCTGTTTGAAGTAGATGGCCTGAGTCAAATTTCTTTTTTGTTGAAAGCCTTACATAGTCAATAGGAAAATAAAAAAAGCTGCACAAGGAAAAAAAAATCAACGAGAAACTAAGCAGAACAATTTAGGATTTGTTTTCTTCTTCGAGTCCTTAACATCACGCTATCATTGAAAGTAAATTACAGAATAAGAAATTCAGCTTCTATTGAGGCTTTTAAGCAGTTAAAAAAGTGTTTTTTCCACGAAACTAGGGATAAAATTCTAACCTGGCTTACTTATGCAACATATTCTTTTAATACTGACAAGTAAGGTAGGGTATATTCATTTGCAAAACTATACAAGATTCTGAAATACAGGAAAATTGATCTAAATAGATCTTGTATTTATTTGGACTCCTTGGGACTGCAGGTGGTACTTTGCTGGTAGATGTAAGGATTCTGTAGTTCATGGTAAGTCAGTAACAATTCTAACCGTGCCATTCGATGTTGGCAATTCCAGGAGACAGCAAACAAATTAAAAAAAAAAAAAGGTATCTCCCTAACTACTGTGCTTTCCATCAGAAACATCAGAAGCCTTAGAGTATTCCCGATTGTTATCAGGGTTATTGCAAAAAATGATTGAAAGACCACTACACCCTGCCTGTTGTTCTAGTATCAGATGTCTATCCTGACACACTACAGTCAGGTGAGTATTAACTCTTCCGGTTTTGGGAGGAGCTGGGTTGGGGGGAAGGATGTGACAGAACCTTACAAATCATAAGGCTTAAAAATGAAGCTCCACTTTTACCAGAACTGTGAACTCTGTTTATAGCTGTTTCTTTTGAAATTTCCTAGGAGTTCTCCATCCTTTTCATGCATTCTGAATCAGATTACAATACCTTCTTGTTATATTCAACCATTTGTCTGAATGTTACCAGTATGACATTAAAGAGGCTTTGAAGTTCAGATGAATTCTCAGTTCTGACATGTATTTGGTACATGTGTGATAGCCCTGACTTAAGTTTGCTTAAGTTTTCTTTTTTTATTTTGCAAGCTTGGGTGAGGAAGTAATTTCTGTTCCTGAGGTTCCTAGCTCATTGTTACCATTAGAACAAGAACTAGAACTGGACTAATATAAAACAGTCATTCTGAAATTTAAGGAACAATTGAAATAATAATAGATTTATAAAGGCTTAAAAAAGCTTTACAGCATGGAAATGAAGAGGAAGATTTCAACTGAAAGTACCTTAAAATTTCAAGAACAGCCAAGGTTTTATTTAAATGAGATCACTCCTACTCCTCTTTCCTACACAGAAAGAAATGCAGCAAATGCTATTAGAGGTATTTCTGAATTCTTCTCAATAATAACAGAGTAAGGCTTCTGGGGTTGAATGGCAAAATATCCAAGGACCTGACAGAACTGAATGGTTCAGTTGTTCCTTCCTCTGCTTGCTGTCAACACAGAGTCTCATTCAAATAATTTATTTGAAAAGTCATGGAATGTGCTCGTTTTCCTTGCTAAGCGAACTGGCTACATTTACTTCCATCAGCACACCAAAGCAGAGTACAAATGATCATTCTCCCACATGTGCCTTACCTCCCAGTGAGTTCTCAAAAGTGTAAGTGAATGGGTCCAGGCTATGCTGTTTCTTAATTTGCCAGCCAGCATATACTGTCCCATATATTACAGATCACAAAATAATGCATCATGACTAAAGTTGGTTGTCATCCATGGGAAGTCATGAGGAAAAAAAAATAAATCAGACAGAATCTCAAGAAAAATAATTCAGGTGTCAAACATGAAGAATAGTGACCTCTTGCTGGTGGAGAGGAAGAAATGCTTACTTATAGCCATGCAGTTTTGTGTCGGTCTTCATTCTGTTAAGTGGCACAACTCCCTTTAGCAGCAAAGGGATTACTCTGTCTGACAGAACACACAGTTAGCAGAGGTTATGCATTACCCTGCATACTAGCATCCAATAAGCTCATTCCTAGCCAAAACACTTATCTGTTTCTTAAAAGATAAATAAGACTATAAAATAAATTTTAAAACACCCTTCACAATGACAACGTATTTTGCAAGAGAACGTGCAGAACCCAGAATCCATGGCGTTGCTCTCGCGGAGGCTCACGAAATCAAATTAGGCAGATGACAGATTCAAAAATAAACTTTATTTAAACCAAAGTCGTTTAGCAGAAAGCGAACTAGAAACGAGGCGTCAACGCTCCGACAACGCCGGTAAACCACAGGTTCAGGACGGTGTGGGAGGGACTAACGCTGCTCCGCCGGCTTTAGAAAGGAGGGTCCCAACCGCGCACGCTCGCCCACCCGGAGGACGAGGGCTCTCAGCCTCGAGGGGCCGCCTTGGGCGGCGTCCCGACCCCAGGGGAGAGCCCCCGGCCGCAGACCCGCTGCTCCGAGGGGGACCGGCTCACCTCGCCCTCCGGCGGGGCTCCGTTTACGCCCCAGTCGAACCCGACCCGCGGTCCGTTCTCGCCGGCTGAGGGCCTCGGCGTCCTCCCCAAAAGGACGGACGCGGCGGTCCTGGTGCCCGCGGTCTGTGTCAGGGCGGGTGCACCTGCCTCCGCAGGCATCTTCAAACAATGATCCCTTCTTCAGCTCAGTAAAATATTGGTTCAGATCTTCAGTCACAATCTACTTCCCTACTGACTCCTAGTACACGGGGGCTGGGAAACCATATGGAAGAGGTCCCAAAGAAATGGAGCACGTTATTTCATTTGGGTGCTACCAGTGGCGATCGTTGTTTTCTTACAATCGCCACCAACATACCTGCAAAATTTCTATGTATCTCAAATCCCTTATTCTGAAAAATTTAGTTTTATAGGAGGAGGAATATGGAAAAGATCCTTCTGCTGTGTTTGATTGTCAATCAGTTTCTTTCTCTGCAATGGCGATTTAAAATATATTAACAGCCTATGTATTTGAGGAATTACTTTACTGACAATTGGCAACAGGATGACATTAACTAGTACCCAGTTGAAGGGTAGCATTTTGTTTAATAATGATGTATTCTATTAAAACATTCCTGGAGTGATAGCTGTATTGGTAGCACACTATAGTGATATTATAGCTTACCATAGCAACAGTGCTCTGAGGATGCATTGCAGACATACGCTGTCAGAGCACCAGAGCCGCCTTTATTTTCACTAATGCAAACTAAGTCCATGCCTATACTGGGAATACAACTGTAGCCAATCTTATATATTATTTTTAATGAATAATACCGTGGTGTCTGTCAGGGCAGGTGCACCTGCCACAGTTGCCCTCCCGTTTTCTATATCCAACCCAACAGAAATACCCAAAAATGCATCTTGGTTTTATTAATTTTATGGTATGAAGTGTTAAAAGAGATCCTGTTCTTCTTTATATAGATGAATAAAGAATATACTTCTGCTATTGTAACAACTGGTTTTAGAATAGTTATCTGGTCAGTAGGATAGAATAATCAAGTACTTACGATAAGGGTTTATTATCCTAATTCTGGTTGCTTTTATTTTCCCCTTACTTCCCACATGCCTTTTCTTCAACGGTTTCAAAGTTAATCCTTTTTTTTTCAGTGACTTTTTGCTTCAGTGACCTTTTCCAGGAAATTCTCCCTCCAAATACAGAGGTTTTTTGCTTAATATTCATAGTACTCAAGCATTAACAGCATATGGTGATGACAAAAATGACCAGTTATGAAAAATCGGGTGCTTAGAAATACTAGTTGTCAAAATAGCTAAATCTGGGCATCCCCTCGTGAATACTTAAGATTGCATGCATTTTTACATTTTGTGACTAAAACACAACTGTTCTCCTTGCATTGATCTTTAGAGAGGTACGTTTCAGTGGACAGGATATTTAAGTGAGTAAAAAGAATTACAGACCTGCTTGGAGAACTAAAGATCTGTCTCACAAAAGACTGAGCAGATTCTAGGATACACCTTCCTCCTGTAACTAAAATAAATTCTACATTTCACAGAAGGATTTAGATTGTTCTGCATTTTTTATTCACGAATAAAATGAGGTTCTACTGGAGCCTCTATACATCTAATTGAACACACTTTGGCATATACAATAAGAACAAATTAGGATATCATTGATCCAGTAGAAACCACAAAAACTAAAGGCACAGTAGGCTGTCTTGATGTCATCTCTTCTCAAGCTATACTCCCTTGCACCATAAAAACATGTATTTAATGAACCTGTATTTTTCTGTTTTATTGTAATTTTCTGTTAGTGGGAAATTACTGCTTTGACCCTACTTCTTCCAATTCTTGTTGAACTTTTATCTCTTATCAAATTTTTATCTGTTTTACTTGTAATTTTCATCAGTCAAATAGTTTGTAAATTAATAGTTGAAATAATACAGAGTACATACACAAAGCCAACAGCACTCTTTGAAAATTAACCCATAAGACATACAATTTCAATTTGTTGTCTAAAAATTTCACTTTTAACTGGCATACATAATAAGAAAGTGTTTATTTCTGATGCTGTAATGTTATGTCATCAGAATGCTATGGGGATTAGGGCTAAGAACAAAATGAAAATTCACATTAGTATTGTGACTGAGAACTGAGAACTAATGACGACAGTCATTTACACTAAACTCAGGGATCATTTGTGAGCAAGCATGTACTCCATATTACTCAATATGTACATATATTACTCCATAAACTCACAAAACTGCTAGTAACCTAACTAGGATTAAGACAGGGCTATATAATTCCTCATTGCTGTAGATAGCAGCCTGAGCTACCATGGGTGGCTTTTCAGTGATTTCAGGTGGGCTCAGTTCTGTGGGCACACAATATCTGCAGGGACAGGTAAGCTGTAACAAACAAAAAGGGTAAAAATTACAGTTTCAGTTGACAAAGGATAGATAGGAATGAATGGCTGTGGAGTAGTGGAAGAAATTAACAACACAGATTTAAAAGATACCTTACACGAATTGCAAAACCTCTGTTTCCTTTGCTCTTTGCTTACGTACCACCTCCTAATGGTCTAGTAGGCAAGGCAGCCTTCCCACCTGTCAATCCCTCCTACACAAACCCGCAACACCTCCTGAACACCTCCCTTGTTTTCTCTCCTGACTTTTTTGCACGTTTTTGACTTCATGTCCTCCTTTCCTTACACTTCTGTCTCACACTATGACAGTGTCTGCTTTTAAATCAACCCTGAAATTTGTGCTTGTCCCTTCAGTTTCTGTCCCTTAACGCCTTCTCTAATCTAATTCAGCATTTTGTCTATGGGAACATGACAGTGGAGGATTAAGCAATACCTTCTTGAAATAAGTCCAGACTGCCTCCGCTTCTTTCCGCAAAAACCTTAAACCTCTTCAACACCACCACTCAGCCTGTCAGGGGGTTTAGAGCCGGGACCCTGAAACTATCAGCTTGTGGCTGGTGCCATTGGTTTCAAGGAAACAAAACAGTTGGGGGGTCCCAAAGAAAATTGGGGGTCCTACATGGGTAGAGTGTATTTTTTCTGTCAGTCTGAAAAAAGGACTGTGGCGCAGGGAGCCCACAGAGGCTCCTCTCCTGTTTGCCATTTCTTCTAGGGAAGGGGAAAGAAGCTTATGCCATCATTTGTAATCCACTTTCCTAAAGAAACAGGATCACACAGTCACCCCTCATGGCTAACTCTGGACAGCTGCCAAATTTGGCACAGGAGCCGGCTCCTGGGGGCAAGCAGCCGCATACCCGTGGGGCAGGCAGCTCCTGCTCTAGTTTAAACTCTCCTATACGGAAAAGTTGCACATCGATTTTATTCCTGTTTTGCAGGGGTTGGTGAAGTATGTTGTTAGTAGAAGCAGATATGTTACTTACATAAGCAGATGGAAAGGTGCAAAACCACATCTTCTTAACCGTAAGTACCTTCTTGGTTACTCTGGTCTGTATTTTATCTTGTCTTAATGAGAAAAAGGTTGGAAAGCAGGAGATAACTAGTACTGTGAATCTCTTTTATAACAGGAGAGGAAAATAATCAACAGAGCAGGATGCTAGCTGGAAGAGTGACTGCAGACAACAGGACACCTGCACTTAGGGTCATAGTGCAAACAACAGCAGGGTCTACAGTTTTAACCTTAACTTGATAATTACATGCACCCTTATACACTTACAGGTTCATGTGGTATATGAAGACTTCAAACTCATTTGAGGTGTTTCAGTCAGACTCATAACACAAAAAAACCCCTCTTTTTCCCCCCTCTTTTTTTTTTTTTTTTATTTCCTCTGAACAAGAATTTTGGACGAAACTGTACCAAAACATTAACATAGGTTTTATTTCACTTAAAAGGAGAAAAGTCATTCAAATGTCCAGAATAAAAAAAAAAACCACAAATACAGATTTTCAGTCCCTCTTAATTTGCAGATATAGTCTTTTACACAAGTGAAAGTATTTGGCTAAAAATTTTCAGGGTAACTGGTAACTGGGTAACTCAGTTCCTGACACCCCAATATATGTTCATGCTTCATGTTATGAGAAAAAAGATGATCAGAAAGATGGAACTGCTTCTGTATGAAAAAAATCTCAGCAAATTGGGATTCTTCAGCTTAGAAAGTCAGTTAAGAGATAAAACCAAAGGTTGACAAAAATTAAAACTGTGTGGAAAGGACAAGGAAGGTATGTTTATTCACTATTTTTCACAGTGGAAGATGGAAGAACCCCAAACCATTACAAGACAGCAAACATTGACCAAACCCACTGAAATTTTCCACTCCTTCCAACCCCAACATCTACAGCGGCAATGGAAGACTTTGCTGCAAGTGCTGCAGGGGCAAGAAATGTAAACAAATCCAGAAAGTAACTAGACAAATTCTAGTTGAGAATAGATCTCCTGAGCATTATTATAGATAACAGTCCAGATACAGCCTCTGGGTCAGAAAGTCCCAAAACTCATTGTTGTTGGGAAAAGTATGATATACTTCCCCCCTCATTCACTAATTGCTATTATTAGGGATGGGGTACAGACTAAATTGTATTTTCTTTGATCCAGTATGTTAACACTTACGCGCTTTTCAGAGATACTAACCACCTCTTGGCTTCACTTTTTTCTATGGAAAAAAAAAAAAGTCCTGCATTTTGGAAAAAAGCGGTTTTCCAGAACCATAGAAATTCTCAGGTTTTGTTTGTTTCATTTATAAAGTGAGCAAGAATTAGTTATTATATCAGTACTGACAGAATGAAAGCGATCACCACATGTTTTTCTGTTTGCTTTCCTGGATTTTTTTTTTTTTTATTATTATTAATGGTTTCCAGCATGTATACTTGAGAACGGGTATTTATAGACATGCAGTCAAAGTAATCAGGCACGCTGAGAATTTGGAAACCTTGAGGGGGGAGGCTTAAAAGCAAACAAGCACTATTTCAGAAAACAGTTAATTACTGAAATCAAAGCTTGATGAACCAGAAAACTGTGTTCACCAACCACATTAATGAAGAAGAAATACTCATATTTGGCTGATAGTGCAACATTAAAATTGCACAAATCTGAAGGGAGCTTAGGTCACCAGAATTCACCAACTCCTTTGGTTATCACACATAAGATTTAATCTTTCATTTGTTACATCCACTACGGGGGGGAACAAAACACTCGTGTGCAATAACAGCAGACAAGGTTTACCAGAAAAAAACCCTTCCCTTTCTCTTTAGGAAGATGTTCTTACTTTGATCTACTTATACCCAAGCTGTGGTGGGTTGACCTTGGCTGTCAGATGCCCACCAAACCACTCTATCACTCCCCCTCCTCAGCAAGACAGGGGGAGAAAATACGATGAAAAGTCTTGTGGGTTGAGATAAGGACAAGGAAGATCACTCACAATTACCATCATGGGCAAAACAGACTTAACTTGGGGAAAATTGGTTTAATTTGTTGCCAATTAAAAAAATACAGCAGGATAGTGAGAAACAAAGACATAGACGGGGGACAACCTAGGTCACCATGGTCTTCTCCAGGGGCTGCAGGGGAATCTCTGCTCCGGCACGTGGAGAACCTCCTCCCCTTCCTTCTTCTCTGACCTTGGTGTCCACAGGGCTGTCTCACATTTTCTCACTCCTCTCTCCCACAGCTGCTCTGCAGCATTTTTTACACTTTCTTAAACATGTTTTTGCAGAGTCATTACCAGCGTGGCTGATGGGCTCAGCTTTGTCTGAGCAGTGGGTCTGTTTTGCAGCCGACTGAAACCATCTGGAACTCGTGTCTGGAGCGGGCAATCCCTGTCCTCTCCCCACAGAGACTATGCCTGCAGCCCCCCACTGCCAGCACCTGGGTACCTGGACCCAATACACAAACTGAGCTAGATGCTGTGTTTGCTTTCACAAGCTTGAATATGACAACGCAGCTGTATTACAAATACACATCATACCCATTGCTTAAGTAACAACGTATTTACAGTAATTGTGTTTCCTTAAGACAAACACTACGTCAGAGTATCTCTTTCTCCTGAAGGACAACCACAATAAAATATTTCAGTGTCTCAAATACATTATTGATCAGAAACATGGTTTGACAAATACAGCTGTATTCTGGAAGATAACAATTTATTCGAATATTGGAGAAGGTGTTCTATCCAGTTTGTATCCAGGATTAGTGAAAAAATGTGGAGGGTTTGCTGCAGGATGTCATCAAGGATCAGCAAGAGGCTGCTCCAGTGCTGCTCCAGGAGGACTGCTCCAGGAAGGAGGACAAGACAGGAGCTGTGGGGGCCCACAGCACAGGCAGGGGTGCAGCCCCACAGACCCCAAACATGGCTAGCATGGGGATGGTGTCAGGTCCCATCAACAGCCCCATGGTCATCAGACAAGGCAAAGTAATGAGTCAGGCCAGGATCCACCCAGATGACTGTTCAGGAACATCAAGGGACAGAGCTGGGTGCTCACTGTATGCAAGCAGAGAGCATGTGTCCCCATGGGGCTGCTCAGGACTACGCAAGGCTGTGGGTGCATGCAGGACCCGAACAGATGAAAGCAATGCATTATATGGCTTTGTTCTTTAGATTTCTTACTGCTTTACTGATTTTCTTTCTTGAGAGGTGTAGTTTAAATATATGATTTTATTTTCTCAGCTTTGGTCTAGTGGAAATATACCCCAGATGGAATTTGAGGAAGTAAAGAGATGTAGTGGAGATATACTCTTATCCTTTTTTCCCCCCTCTCCTTTTGTATTCAGTAGTTTGGCTGAAGCAAACAAGCATCTATAACTGTAGTGATCACATGGGGAACAGCCTAAGGACACTGCCATCTCATCTTGGCACCCAAAGGATGAAGATGGAGAAGTTATGAGAAGTGAGTACCCACATGTTGCGTGTATCAGACCCTGGATTTCAGTATTAGTTATGTTACTGGTCTTTACATCACACTTGACAAGCTATTTTGCTGCTACGTTTTATGCTTGTTTTAAGTGTTGACCTTAAATTACAGAGTTTTGGGCATGTTCTACACATAGATCTGCCAGTCTGGGTATGAACTGGTACTTCCACTCCTCATTTTAAGGATAAAAACAACACACCATTGTTAGACACACTTTTCATTATCTGTAACTGGCTAATTTGTTATGAAGGACGAACAGGAAAAGAAGGGAGGAAGTACAGATGGATAATTACCTCTCTTTTAATATATTAAGAATAGCAAGAGATGTAATAATGAGATTATATAATTAACCTCATAATTTCATATTTTCTTGAGAAGTACAGGCTTAAGGAATACAAGAACTTCAGTTTTGAGGTGCCTGTAATGATCTCTTTGTGTGTGCTTTTGTGTGTGTAGTTCTATGTGCACGTGTGTACAGAGCAAGATGACTTTTTCCTTGTTTGTTGTGCATTTTCCTTCCGAAAACAGATGATCTCTTACTTCTGGAGGAAAAACAGTAAAGTTTTTTGCACTTTTGGTAAAGACTTCTTTTAGGTTTTGTCCTGGTTTCAGGTGGGATAGAGTTAATTTTCTTCCTAGCGGCTGGTACAGTGCTGTGGTTTGGATTTAGGATGAGAACAATGTTGATAACGCACCGATGTTTTAGTTGTTGCTAAGCAGTGCTT
>NW_008796051.1:4421163-4431243 GCF_000699145.1 Aptenodytes forsteri
TTGGCGGGTGGTGAGCAATTGCATTGTGCATCACTTGTTTTGTGTATTCTTTTTATTATTATTATTATTATTATTATTATTATATTCCAATTATTAAACTGTTCTTATCTCAACCCATGAGTTTTCTCACTTGTGCTCTTCCAATTCTCTCCCCCATCCCACTGGGAAGGGAAGAGTGAGCGAGCAGCTGTGTGGAGCTCAGTTGCCGGCTGAGGTTAAACCACGATAGATTTCCAGGCACTTAGCTTTTAACTAAGGTGATTTGCTGTTTGCTAAATCATTTTTGGATGTCTGCTTGAGGATGTTGCATGCTTGCCACGTGTCTTTCTTCTCAAATTAAAAGGTTATCCTCAATTCTGCTACACTGTGACTGGGAATTACAGTTTAAAGGGTCAGCATTGATAAGGCTCTCTGTTTTCCCAATTTATACACTGAAGCAGTTAAAAATGTTTTTGGTCAAACAACTGTACCATTTAAGTAACACAAAGCCCATCGTGTTAATAACACATCATAAAAGTTACAAATGAAATTTCCCATAGTCCACCTATAGCTAAAACCTACTATTTCTCAAGTTCTTTTGCTCAAAATAAGATCACAACAAAGGACATTTTCCCTCACAACAAAATGTTTTGCATATATACACATAGAATCATAGAATAGAATTACAGAATGGTTTGGGTTGGAAGGGACCTTCAAAGATCATCTAGTCCAACCCCCCTACCGTGGGCAGGGACATCTTCACCTAGATCAGGTTGCTCAGAGCCCAGTCCAACCTGATCTTGAACACTTCCAGTGATGGGAGATCCACAACTTCTCTGGGCAACCTGTTCCAGTGTCTCACCACCCTCAGCGTAAAAAAATTCTTCCTTATGTCCAATCTAAAGCTACCCTCTTTCACTTTAAAACCATTGCCCCTTGTCCTGTCACTACAGGCTCTGCTAAAAAGTCTTTCTTCATCTTTCTTATAAGACCTTTTATAAGAGAGTCCGCAATAAGGTCTCCCTGGAGTCTTCTCTTCTGCAGGCTGAACAACCCCAACTCTCTCAGCCTTTCTTCATAGGAGACATGAACGTTAGCGCTCAAAAACGCAACAAAAAGGAGAATTATGAAGAGGTACAGAACACTAGCTCCTCTTTTTTCAGATTGAATTGACTAACGTGGATATACATGTCACTGACTCAGATAGGTAGGTTTTTTTGATAAAGGCTGACAAAGAATACACAATCACAGGACAAGCAAAACTAAAATACAAAGTTCCATGTCTTCACTGTACTTCTTTTGTAGTACAGTTTCTCCACTAGAATGCATATGCACTAATGCTTATATTTAACAATTTTAATGAAACCCTGGTAAAATGGTTATCTGGCCATAATCTCAATTTAATTAAAAAAAAGGTTAACTTTTTCTTCTTGGGAAAAATGTCAAGTAGACTGCACTATTAGGATAACTATGGGAAAGAGCAAAAAAGGCCAATTTTTGTTTTAATTTGTTTTGATTTGAAGAGGTTAGCCCAGCTTTGGAATGGGGTTTCTGTTTTTTCAAGTCTGTTTTCAGAATATTAAGTTTGAATATAATATTCGAATATTATATTTGAATATTATATTCTAATATAATGCAAATTGAATATATTCCAATATATATAATTCGAGTCATTCCATTAGATGTCCCACAAATTAAACTGGCTTAGAATGACCTTTGGATGTCAATTAATATTTTCACATCATGGATAAAGAGGTTTAATTCATGGATATTTCTGCTTAAGGAGCTTAAAAGAGAACTGACAGTAGAAATTTAATTCCTCTTCCACACCATTTACAGATAACATTCAGTCTGAGTCCTGTAAGAAAAACTGTCCTAGTGGCCACAAGGACATCTTGCTAACGGTGAGTGGTAGCTCACCTGCATCCTGGTCTGCAGCCTGAGGTGAGACAACTTAAGTACAGCCTTACCTTGCAAAACCTTATGCAGCATCTGTGCTTCATACCAGGCAATGCAGGAGACCTGCAAGTCAACACTGTTTTGGAGTTTAGAACAAAGATTTAACCCCCCAAAACTCTCAAAGTGGCAGAAAGCTTTTTCAAATTACTGAAAGTTCTTGTGGAGGCAGGCAAACAAATAAATGTGATCCCGGCAGTTTCCCATCCATCTAGAGGTTTTATTTGCTCCAGTAGTCCAGGGCTCAAATCCCTGTAAGTGCAAGTTCACCAGAAACTTGTGACTTAGGTTTTCAGACTGACCAACGTTGAGTCAGCATTGCAGGTGTCATCTAAACATCAGATACCTTGATTTCAGGCTTTGTAGTTGCCCCATGAAGTGTTTTACATGATTATCCATTAATTTATTTTAAAGAAGGTGCTGACCTCAGCTTCTCACAGAAAACCTGACAGTAAGCTCAGCACAACCGATTTTGGTAGGCATCATTATTGGCTGCTTTCCTTGTCACACAGCCTTGTAAGAGGTTTCAAGTGGGAAGTTTGTCACAAATGTGGTGGGGATGTCACTACTTAACTTTTTTATAAAGGGTAAAGAAAATAGGCTTTTAAAGTATAATGACAACGTAAAAAGAGAGAGATGGAAAAGAAAATAGAAGGAAAATTTGGGAAGAAATCAAGAACTAGGCTGCGAATTCACAAGACCAGCAGGTGAATAGGTGTCCCCTGCAGCACCCAAGGGATTGCACTGTCACACGGCCACGTACACCTCTTAACTGCTCCATGCAGCCTCCAGGACTGCAGCTGACTACCTGAGAGCTAACTCGTGCTTTGTTCAACCTTGCAATCTGCATGGTAGAGGAACCAGCTGTAAAAGGTTTAATCTCCACTTCCAGCTCAGAAGAAAAAGTTTAGTGGGTTTGCTCATAATACGTCCATCTGACCATGCCTGGCATTTATCAGACTCACATAAAATGGTTTTCTACATCATTGCAGCAGCAAAGACTTGGGGAATCAACTGCAGCACACAGAAGTATCACACTGATGGACAAAGCAGAAATACATTAGTAGTTGACAGACCATTTAGAAAAAATGCAGGAAATATTACCATTATTCCTCTGTTTTGGGCAATTGAATGTATAAATATTAAATTGCCATTGGACTACTTGAAGGAAAGCAATGAAAATTAATATTTAATTTGTTTACTGACAAAACTTATTTATCATATACCTGGGAGAGTGGAAAAGAAAATTACCTAGCATCCAGATAAATTTGCAATGATGTAAAGTAGAAAGGCTGCGTGTGGGCCTGTTTCTAAATTCCACAGGAATTTCTCATTCCTAAAGCTCTGCTGTCAGTATTAGTGATATCTTTACTGTAGTATACTTGTGAAGCTATTATGCTAAGAGCACTAGTACAATCAGTATCTATTGCTATAGATTATCCTGAAACCATAATGCAAAGTAAAAGCTTAAGCAGAACTATCCATTAAAACTCTTAAGAAATTCTCATTAAACAGCAGTGAGAGAATATGATTCTTTAAAGTCATTGTTAATGTGTCAGAGAGATATTTGTGTTTTTCTGAATGGTTTGGTAATCTCTATTAGGGATTGGGAATCCCTTTCATTCTTTCTTCTTACATGATCCACCACACAGACATTAACTTTCAACCACACTATTTTTCCTCTTACTGGATGAAGGTTTAATAGGTAAATAATTTTTTTTTCTATTATATAAGCTTTGGCGACAGCCCCCAAATTTACAAACCAATTGTAAATGTTGATATAATCCTTCTTAAAAAGTCAAATCAAATTATTGGTAAGAATATTAATGAATTGCATCTGTGCAGATATTAAATGGAGTCCTGTGGGCATTTTCTTAAATGAGTAAGATGGGGGGGAAAAGGTGAAATAAATGAATTGAAGAAAAAGATTTAAATATTTAATGGCTAACAACAAGCAGTAAAACTGTAGATCAAAGCAAGGTCAGCTATGTGCATTGTTGAAAAGTCTCAGATTTATGATGCTCTGCTGAGGTAAATTGACTGAATACTGTGATGGGTAAAGTCTGCTATAGCTGGATTCACACAAATTTGAAGGTTTTAGAAACTGCACTGTTAAATCGATTTTGCAATTTCTGAGGTCTTGCGCTATGGAATTACTATTTCATAAATTTCTTTGAAAGAGTATTCTACTGGTCTGTTCTGATTTAAACTCATGAATTCAAGGAGTTGTAGCCTGAGGTAGAGCTTGAGTTAGAAGCTTTTAAAAGAAGGCTTAACCAACCTTTTAAGGATTTGGTTTGAGCTATGAAACTCAAACAAACTCCAAAAGCAAAATTAAGTCTGTGTGCATTACCTTCAGGAATGTTTTTATCTACATATTACATGTCAACTGGTGGCCACTCAGAAAGGTGTTTAAATGCCAGAAGCCAACGCTGGGTGCCCAAGAATAATTTTGAGAAGAAAGGATTTAAATAGATTCACTTTGCAATCAGTAGCTACCACTTATTTCTGCTGTTCATTGCAAACTAGTCTGGATTCAGCTTTGTGAGTAAGTTGCATTTGCATTTGGGAAGGTTAGTAAGTGGACAGGAGGAGGGAACTGACCTGTCACTCATGAAACCCCCAGTGCTGCACAGCTTGAAATTTGAATGAGAGCATTTGTTCTTCTTCCTGTGCTTTTACTATTTTTCTAACAAGGACTAATCCAACAGAGATCAGTGTGTTCTGTGACCTGTCTTTAGCCTTTCTCTTGTGAACTGGACTGGAAACACACTAAAGAGGGTAAGTGACAGATGCAGATAAGGTGGTTATGAAGAAAAGGGGTTTAGAGGAAAGAATAATTTGGGATCTCATAGTTTCCTTTTATGTAAGTAAAGGAAAAAATAATATGACTAGATAGTGTGAGTAACTTAAAACCTTGACTTTTCACTTGAAAAGTTCTCCTACTTACTCCAGATTGGAAGAGTGGTTATGTATGTTCTCACTGACAGAATTTCCACGGATTTTCATAGACTTTTTTCCATCTGTGCTTCTGTATCAGCTTTTATCTGCCTTAATCTCCTTCAGAAGTCTGTTCTGACTGCCTCATTTCCAGCACTGTGCTGTATTTTGTGCCTAGCAATTTCGTCTGCCTACTTCTGCTAAGTTCTTTTTTAAAAGGAGTCTGATTTTTATGGTTTTAGTTAATTTGACTGGCTACATTTTCTTTTTCTTTTTTTTTTTCTTTTTGTTTATGGTATCTTTAGATATCTGCATGTTAGCTCACTTTGTATTAATAGGCAGGATTTTGAAAGACCATAAAGATAGTAGCTTCTGCTTCTTTATGCATATACTACTTCTGCTAAGTTCTTTTTTAAAAGGAGTCTGATTTTTATGGTTTTAGTTAATTTGACTGGCTACATTTTCTTTTTCTTTTTTTTTTTCTTTTTGTTTATGGTATCTTTAGATATCTGCATGTTAGCTCACTTTGTATTAATAGGCAGGATTTTGAAAGACCATAAAGATAGTAGCTTCTGCTTCTTTATGCATATAATATTGCTTTAGGAATTAATAAAAAAATCACCAAACTCCATCAGGTCAAATGACTAAATACAGTGCAAGTGCAAGATGCAAAGTAATGTAAAGTTAGCATAAGGAGCATGACTTTCAATAAAGCCTGAGAAAATTCTCTATTGGCAGGAATAAGTTGATTGTATAATACATGCATGGCAGGGTAACATCACTTACTTTAAGATTCCACGTTCAAGAGAGTTTGAAGTTAGAGCACAGCAGGAAAAGCTGTGCTGTCCCAAAAAGCAGGAATAAATAGAGCTTTCTGCATTTTTCCCTCCAGACACAGTTTTGATTCCTATGATCAAATAGCAAATTCAGTTTAAATTTGGGGAGCTGTCAGCTGGATAAATATGGCCTTTAACATGTTGGTACTTAAAGAAATAGTTTCTCATTTTACTTTTTTTTTCTCCCTACATATCATAGAATCATAGAATAGACTTATTTACATTGGAAAAGACCCTTAAGATCATCAAGTCCAACTGTAAACCTGGCACTGCCAAGTCCACCACTAAACCATGTCCCTAAGCGCCTCATCTACACGTGTTTTAAATACCTCCAGGGATGGTGACTCAACCACTTCCCTGGGCAGCCTGTTCCAATGCTTGATAACCCTTTCGGTGAAGAAATTTTTCTTCATGTCCCATCTAAACCTCCCCTGACTCAGCTTGAGGCCATTTCCTCTCGTCCTATCGCTTGTTACTTGGGAGAAGAGACCAACCCCCACCTCGCTACAACCTCCTTTCAGGGAGTTGTAGAGAGCGATGAGGTCTCCCCTGAACCTCCTTTTCTCCAGGCCAAACAATACCAGTTCCCTCAGCCGCTCCTCATCAGACTTGTTCTCCAGACCCTTCACCAGCTTTGTTAACCTTCTCTGGACACGCTCCAGCACCTCAACGTCCTTCTTGTAGTGAGGGGCCCAAAACTGAACACAGTATTTGAGGTGCGGCCTCACCAGTGCCGAGTACAGGGGCACGATCACTTCCCTACTCCTGCTGGCCACACTATTTCTGATACAGGCCAGGATGCCATTGGCCTTCTTGGCCGCCTGGGCACACTGCTGGATCATGTTCAGCCGGCTGTCGACCAGCACCCCCAGGTCCTTTTCCGCCAGGCAGCTTTCCAGCCACTCTTCCCCAAGCCTGTAGCGCTGCATGGGGTTGTTGTGGCTGAAGTGCAGGACCCGGCACTTGACCCTGTTGAACCTCATACAGTTGGCCTTGGCCCATCGATCCAGCCTGTCCAGGTCCCTCTGCAGAGCCTTCCTACCCTCAAGCAGATCAACGCTCCCGCCCAACTTGGTGTCATCTGCAAACTGACTGAGGGTGCCCTCGATCCCCTCATCCAGATCATTAATAAAAATATTAAACAGAACTGGCCCCATATCATTAATTTCTAACATGGTAGCAACAAACAATTTTAATAATCTTTAACTAAGTAGTAGTTGAAGAATCCAAAGTTGTATGCTGGACCACAGTGAAAAGCTTGAGTTCATCATTAATGGGATGTTTGACAGGACACTAAATCAGGATTGTTGCATATTTTGCCATAATATGATTAACTATTGTTGGTTTAGAAATACAGATTCTGAACAGTAATGTTCATATATTTGACAATGATCTGGTGTTCAAAATGTTTAGTGTAAAATATTTGCTTATCAATTTACATGGTACAGCTAGATTTCCTCACTGGGATTCAAGTTTGCACTCTAACTGGAGCATTTGATGGAGACAGTATTATTTGAGCTAGCAAGTTTTTGTGGTTTTTAAAATTTTTGTTTTTTTTTTTCCCCCCATGAGAAATACTGCTGAAATAGGACTATTTCATTAGCAAAAACTCAAGAACATGAAGGATGGACAATCTAACCATTAATGCTGAATAATTTAAAATCAGAGTATGATGAGGAAATCCCCATAAGTGCCTAATTAAAAAATTATTTCAGTGTCTTATCCTCTGATTACATCTTCAGATTACTTGGGGATAAAATAACATCTATCTTGTTATGGACATATTGCTTGTAGTCTATGGACATATGGGTACTCTCATCACTAAACACAACTGTATTATCACTAATTTGAGCATGTTAAGGTGCTTAAAGGTCCATTAACCAGCAGCTAATTTTGCCCAAACTCTTCAAGTGACTGGTAATTACCATATTTAGTAAAAAGGAAGGGGAGAAGGGAGGTGGATGGAGAGAAGAAATGTGTTAGTATTCTACTAAGCAATCATTTAGCATTTACATTCAACTCCGAAGCTATTAAATTTCCCGTTGTTGAAGGTTCATTAATTCATGTCAGTGTGAAATACCAAGGTGGTTTGTGTGTCCGGACACTTCTTTAATTCCATGTCCCAAAAATAACCTTGAAAGGAAGTCATAGTTTTCCACAATGACAACTTCTACTTAATGGAGAGAGTAGGTAATTAAACAAAATTCTTGAAAGGTTATAGTCACAACTGTGTAGGAGCACTGTCATTGTTAAGTGCTGAAAAATGAGAGACCTAGAGTTAAATTCATCTACATTATATATAGCTTGCACCATTTTTTTTTGGTTTGCTTTCAGTTACACATGTAGTTATTAATAAAAAGGAAGGCCATAATTATGGGTTCTTCCCCAAAATGTAATTCAGCAGTCAGACTTTTGGCATGCTACATTTCACTTGTGTATTTAAAATGAACAGAACCAATGTATATAAGGTGTAAACATTTACTGTAGAAACTTTTCTTTCACTAAATTAATTGCTGTGAAAAGCTTCTGCTTTCTTCACAGCTTTTAAAACGTGTAAAAAATGAATAAACATTTTTAAAAAATATATGCTATTCCTGTCTTCTGTACCTGTACAGTAAAACTAAAATTCTTAGGGACATTTGTGTTGTCATTCTCTTCTATGAAGTGAATAGTTCAGAGTGATGTGTTTTTTGTTATAGAATTACTATTTCTTAATTAAACTGGAAACCAAGTTTTAAAATGGGTGTTATGATGTTGCAAGGGACACTAGCCTACAGAGGAGGGTGGAAACTTTGCAGATAAAAACTACAGTTTCTATGATGTATCTCAACACTGCCCGTTTGCAAAATTTCAGGCTTCTGTACTATTGCCAAACTGCATATCTCAACTAAAAGCCTGTATTTAACACAGAGGATTAATCAAATTCTTTCCAATCAAATGTAATTTCATCTAGCATGACTTTTTTTGTAACGTGTTGGGTTGATTGTCCTATGTGAGTTTTTTTTCCTTTCTTTTATATTTTAGGATTACACCAAATAGTTTTTTTCTATTATTCATTAATACTGTGTGTTTTTACAGACTGAAAACCCAAGATGTGATTAACCTAGAAAGCAATTCAGGTGCAACTCCATGCATTCAGAAGGATGTCATGAAAGAGATGAAGCTGTGTATTAATTTGAATACTTTTTGACAGATGGAAGAAATATAGAAATAATCAAGGAAGAAGTGCCTTAGCAGAACCCATGTTGAAACAGTTCTGCATTGATTTCAGCATTTCTGCTATATTTCCCAGACTTTCACAGAAATAGATTTCAGTTTTAATTTTGTGTTTGAGCATGGGTGTGATAAGAAGTAGGAATTTAGGATAAGAAGTAGGATTTCAGTGTGACAAGGTATCTTGTGCTTCTCCTCTTACAGCTGATACCTATCACCGGTTCCCTCTCAATTATTGTTGGATTGTGTACCTGAGATGAAGGAGGAGCTGTTGTACCTTGTTTCCAAATGGCAGTCATGAATCATATCTCTCTTGTTTCTCCCTCTCCTCTCCTGAGCGATGGCCCAAAGAGGCACAAGAAGGATCACCGCATGGAAGCATCTCTTCCTTTGTTTGTTTTCTAAAGCTGGTAAAGCTCTTGCATAGGTCATTTAACTACCCTTGATATGGGAAATGTCAGGGATCAAAATCCTTGCCCTGCCACATGGAATTAAATATAACATCTTGGGTTTTTAAATTCCCTTGTCTTAGTTAATTTGTTACGTTAGCTTTAATTTACAGTAGGTTTTGTCTGTAGTTTCCTTTCCCTACAGTCAAGAGAATAATCACCCCCATAAAAAAAGACCTATGTGGGAAAGTAAATGCCAGGTCGGTTATTGCAGGAGATACAGCATCTCCTCTGCATTATTGGTAGAAATCTGCTTGGAGAGGATACTTGTTTGACAATTTTGCATAATAAATTATTGCTTTAATATTTATACCTATCCCTCTTTGTGCTTGTGTGTGATTTAATGACCCATTTAACATGTTCCTAATTCCTTAGATAATATTAGAAATCTGTTTCATAATTATACCTTTGTTTGTACTTATTATTTAAACTTTAGAACACAAGACGGCTTTGCTTATCTGAGGTTACTGTGTGCAGATTAACTATATGTAAACCAGATAAGTTACTTTTGAGAGGAATAATAATAAATCTTTGGGCTAAAAACAGCTGATGAATAAGCACTAAGACCATATGTCCTGGTTTCGGCTGGGACAGAGTTAATTTTCTTCCTCGTAGCTGCTATAGTGCTGTGTTTTGGATTTAGGATGAGAATAATGTTGATAACACAGGGATGTTTCAGTTATTGCTGAGCAGGGCTTACACAGAGT
>NW_008796051.1:4431397-4446761 GCF_000699145.1 Aptenodytes forsteri
GCTGCTCAGGAACTGTCTGGGCATCAGTCAACGGGTGGTGAGCAATTGCATTGTGCATCACTTGTTTTGTATATTCTTTTAACTTTATTATTATTTTCCCTTTCTTTTCTGTCTTATTAAACTGTCTTTATCTGAACCCACAAGTTTTACCTTTTATTTTTTATTCTTTCCCCCATCCCACTGGGGGGGATTGAGCGAACTGCTGTGTGGTGTTTAGCTGCCTGCTGGGTTAAACCACAACACCATAGGTTATTTAACAGAAATTGTTTAGACTCACAGTGGCATTAGTAATGGCTATGGCGCCTGAACAATTACTCTTTTTTCAGTTTTGCTTGTGTAACACACAAAGCCTTAAGATTTGTGAATGTGTTTACTCCTCAGCAACATTTACAGGAGAAAGACAGTCTAAGTTGTGACTGTCTATGGCAACCACTGAGACTGTTTGAGAGAACCTGTCATTGTAAACATCAGCCAGTAAATTACAGGATAAGCTATTTAACAATCTTTTCTAGTGTGGAGCATAACAAGACGATGTCAAAAAACTGAATGTGCCATAAACTCTGAATAGACATGGAATCAGGCCGAATCAAATAATAATTTCGCTTGGAAGAGACTGGATGTCCATGGTCCATTCCCTCACTCAAAGCTCTTTCAGATGAGATCTGCCTGCCCAGGGCCTTGTCCAGTCAAGCTTTTATTCCTAATATAGTATCAGAATCTCCCTTGCTGTACCTTTTTTCTGTTGCATCTCGTTGTGCCACTGCATAACTCCATGGAGGTGTATAAATGTCTGGTGAGATATACTCCAGCAGGGACTATTTGTGGATATATTGCGTTGCAATGCAGGAGTGAGGCCAGGATGTGCATATTAATGTCATTCTAACCTCATGATATTCCATCTTTCTGAGTATTGTATCTACTACAGGTGGAATAATGCTCCTTGGACTTAGTGCTAGAATACAACAGAGGCACATTCTGTTTTGTGTTAGATGCACGCCTGTGCTTTATTTATAGTCAAGAAGGCAGAGTTCCAGAATAGCGCAGATATTTGACAGGTTAACAAATTCCTGCTTGTGCCAAGATAAAGAGTGGAGTGGCAGTATGTGAAGCTGTGCCTGGAAGGTACCGTTTGCATTCATTGTTCTGGTTGGAAATTTAGCTGGCAGTTACTCTAGCTGGAATCTCATATATGGGATTTTCTCTCAAGTCAGGCTGAAAAGCAACCTGATATACAATGTACTCCAAGATTATCTCTATGATTTTCTGTTTTGACCCAGTCCACTTCCATCTTTTGATGTTTTAATGTTAAGAGGTTGGCTGCGGATTATTTTATTTTATTTTTCATTTCAGTATGGCAAGAGTAGGCAGACTTGGAGAAGAGCTGCTGATACTTTGTGGTGTTAAAAAGTCTGTCATCTTAGAGAATTTAAGCTGTTGAAGTATGGGCTGGATGAACAGAGAGTGAGGTGGACTGAAAACTGACTGAACGGCCAGGCCCAAAGGGTGGTGATGAGAGGAACAAGGACTCGGTGGAGGCCAGGAACTAGCGGTGTACCCTGGGGGTCAGTACTGTGTCCAATGCTGTTTAACATCTTCACTAATGATTTGGATGATGGTGTAAAGTGTACCCTCAGCAAGTTTGCAGAGGGTTACACAAAATGGGGAGGAATGGCTGATACAGCAGAGTGTTGTGCTGCCAACCAAAGGGACCTGAACAGGATGGAGAAATAGACTGACAGGAACCCCGTGAGGTTCAACAAGGGGAATTGCAAAGTTATGCACCTGGGGAGGAACAATCACAGGCACCAGCATATGCTGGGGGTTGTTCAGCTGGAAAACAGCTTGGCAGAAAGGGACCTGGGGGTCCTGGTGGACACCGAGTTGAACATGAGCCAGCAATGTGCCCTTGCTGCAAAGACAGCTAACAGTAGCCTGGGCTGCGTTAGGAGGGGTGTTGCCAGCAGGTGGAGGGAGGTGATTCTTCCCCGCTACTCAGCACTGGTAAGGCCACCCCTGGAGTACTGTGTCCAGCTCTGGGCTCCCCAGTACAAGAGAGACATGGACATACTGGAGAGAGTCTAACAAAGGGCCAAGAAGATGATGAAGGGACTAGAGCATCTCTCCTATGACAAAAGGCTATGACAGCCCGGACTGTTCAGCCTGGAGAAGAGCAGGCTTGGGGGAATCTTATCAATGTATATAAATACCTGAAGGGAAGGTGCAAAGACGGAGCCAGGCTCTTTTCAGTGGTGCCTAGTTACAGGACAAGAGGCAATGGTCACAAACTGAAACACAGGAGGTTTCTCCTGAACATCAGGCAACACTTTTTTACAGTGAGGGTGACTGAGCAGTGGCACAGGTTGCCCAGGGAGGTTTTGGAGTCTCTATCCTTGAAGGTAATTAAAAGCTGTCTGCAACCAGCTTTATGTGGACCTGCTTAAGCAGGGGGGTTGGACGAGATGACCTCCAGTGGTCGCTTCCAACCTCGACCATTCTGTGATTCTGTGAAAGAAGTATGTAAACCAACAAGGACAAACAAAATCACCAAAGAATTTCAATGCTCCTGGATTGCAAAAGGATTAATAGACACAAACTAAGTCTATAAGCATTTTATTTGCAGCCCAAGAGAAGCAGCCCTCCAAAATCTGACTGTGATGGACAGCTCTTATCAAATGTGCTGTTGATGATATCTCCTTATCTTATTTACTAAGGTTCAAAGAAGTAATAATCTGAATTAACTGAGCAATGAGATATGACAGACTATACATTATGGGATCATTAGTATATAGAACCATAGAATCATTTAGGTTGGAAAAGATCCTTAAGATCATTGAATCCAACCATTAACCTAGCACTACCAAGTCATATGTTTCATTCCTCAGAGAAGCAGAAAGTTAAGGGCCATTGGATTCACATGTCTGAGGCATTCATAAATGGCACCATAAAATAAATCCAGGAGGCTCTTTTTCTTTACTGTTAATTGTAATTTCATAGGTTTTGCATAATGTTCTGTTTTCATTTTTGTTCTTCTGTGATCATTTTTGGTGTTTCTGTGTCTTTGGTTGTCTGGAATGGTTTCCTGGTTTTGGATATTTTTTTAATTCTTTTAATTCTTAATGGAAAGATAAGAGAAAATGTTGGAGATGAAGCTGGAGAATAAATTTTCATCCAGTTCTCCTTTGCCTGTTGGTGCAAAAAGGAGAGAAAGAGGTGGACAGTTAAAGGCTAATTTAGGACTTCATTATTTACCATCCTTTTTGCACAGCCTCTAGCTTCTTCTGAAGGACAGTGAATATCTTGTTCTACCTGATAAGCTTTTAAGTTCCAAACTTTTCCAGTTTCATGGACCTTTAATTCTGTCTTTTATAAGAATTTACATAAGTTTTTGTACACATACAGAAGGATTTATTTAATAAAACAGAGAATCATAGAATCATAGAATAATTTGGGTAGGAAGGGACCTTTAAAGGTCATCTAGTCCAACCCCCCTGCCATAAGCAGGGACATCTTCAACTAGATCAGGTTGCTCAGAGCCCCGTCCAACCTGACCTTCAGTGTTTCCAGGGATGGGGCATCCACCACCTCTCCGGGCAACCTGTTCCAGTGTTTCACCACCCTACTACAGAATACAGCCTGTAGACACAGCTAATGTGAAGAACTGTATACTAGCTGAAAACTGTAGCTGGTTTGTTACTAGTGAGAAATAAAAACATAAGAGCCATAGCTGCAAACAATAGGAGAGTGACACAGTATCAAAAGTATGTTTTGTGTGTTGGTGTAGGAAAGGGAGCACACCAGACTGCAATTTCTAGTGCATGCAGAAGTACCTCACTTTTGCAATTTTCAAAAGATGATCAGAAATTTTCATCCAAAATTCTGTGCAAACAGCTTTCCTGCACAAAAATAAAATGCAAAATTGTATTCCTTTCCTTTCTCTCTGTTCTCCAAAACATATGATGAGAAAGGAACTGAGATGGAGAGATTCACAGAAATCTTTGTTTCTTTTGAAACTCTTGTCAAGGAGCTTGGTAGAAACATCGTCTCTCTTCTGTTTCTCACCAAAATGCTGAGATTTTCTGAGTATTCCCATTGCTTGGTTACTGACTGTTTAGAAGCAATGATTTTGTTGCAGGATAATCCTTTATGTGCTTGGCCCCACTACAGGGCGAAAAAAAATCTTTACTTCTTTTAAAACTACTCGTTTTGTACTTTGGAGACCATTTTGAACCCACTCCAGCACTTTCAGATAATAACCTTGATCCTGGCCTACCTGTGCATCATCATCTGCTAATGCAGAGGAGGCATCTAAATTATATTAGCTGCCTTTTCAGTTGCTGTGAGCCTGTAAAGCCTATGACAGAAAGCCCACATGAATCGGAATGAGTAGAGGTGGTGTCACTTCGTGCATGGAGTCAGGATATCTTTTGCAGAGGGTAAGGATGATAGCTACAGAAGTCATTTCACAGTTTGGGTTAGGAGTGGCAGGGTATTACTGCAGCAGTTTTCTCATGGTGCACTTTGTAAGTAGTACATGTAAGGGTTTGTGGAAGAAGATTGTCTGCTCCTTTCAGGGTATCTGGTCAAGGGCCATTTTCAATGCAGCAAGGGATAACAAGAAAAGGAGGAAGCGAGAAACAAGAACATACAGGGACACAAACCTGACAGACAAATGATGAAGGAGGCAGTGACGAGAACCAAGCCTGCTCAGTCACGCTCATTGTTGAGGGTGTGAGAAAGTCTAAGGATGTTTTTTTCAACGAGGTTATCTGATAGAGAGCCCTGGAAATTGGGAAAATAAGGGCAAAAATAGGAAACCAGAAACAAAATATGTAGAAACACAGACCTGACAAAACAAACGTGGAGACAATGACAAGAAACAGACCTCACCACTCACACTAGTTGATGGGTTATCAAGAGACTACAGGAGGAGGAGGGGACATGGTCGTCTGTGCTTGTGTTTTATGTAAGTCCCGTATCTGGGTGCTGCTGAAGGCAGTGACTTGTCTGTGTCAGTCTGTGTGACCGGCGGTGTCAGTGTCCCCTGTGTGTGTGTCTCTGGGTTATGTGTGCAGCTTTGAGACTGGTTGAACCCGCACCTGGGAAAGTGGCAGCCACATCCAGCCACATCCCACAGCCCGGGCAGGGGCTCCAGCGACCGGGCAGGGAAAGCCCCAGGCTGGAGCAGCTGGAGCAGGCAGCCGCGCTCCTAACATCCCTTAACATTATAGATATTAAGCTACAGGAAATTGTTTTTAAACTAATTCCGTCCTTTAACCTGATCCTTCTGGAATAAATATGAAAAGCTGAAGAAAACTGAAGTCTGTTACATGCTCTGTAAAAATATATAAAAACATACATTTTTTTTCTTACTTTTGGTTTATTAAGCTTTGTCAATATTAATGCTCAGTGAGCATGCTTATTTGCCCATTTAAATCAATGTAAGTATTTCATTGATACATTGCTGGTGATGGTAGTAAGCTGCCTACATTTTGTCAAGTGAAAATGTCACCTTTTCTTTTAGAGTGGACACTGCTTTTCTCAACATTTAGCAGGGACTTATGAGGTGAATCATGTGGTGAATGTGTCTTTCATGATGATATATCTGCTTGTTCTGCCTTAGCAGTGACTAAATATAAACATCAGAAATATTCGGTTGCTGTATTCCCACCTCTGTTTTGAATAACTACTCTATGTTTTGCTTTTATGTTTTACTTCTGTGTATTTTTTAACTTTTCTGCTATTCCTCATGATCTGATGCCTACCATGTTCTTTCTCCATGTTTGCAATTTTTTTTGTCTTGTTTTTATTACTATTATGACTATCAGTTTTAGGCGTAGGCCTGTATGTATTGACATAGAAAGCATTGGTTTCCATTTTTAAAAGGACTTCATGTCCTATCAGACCTGATCTGAACAAATTCTCCTGTCAAACAGACCATCTATCTCTTGGGAAAAATAGTTTTAAAAAGTAGTTTTCTGTGTAAAAATAGATTCCTCTTTATCAAAGATTTTGTATTATTCAGTTTGCCTGAATGTGAGAAGATTCAAGTTTGTGCTTTGGATGGGAGAGAAGTTTTGATCTAGATGTGTGGAGCCTCGTAGTGACTGAAAAACTGTATTGTTAAACAACCTCTTGCAAAGCTGATGTGAAACATAATGGTGTAGCATTTTTTGTTGTTTGATGGTTTTTGGGACATGAGATTTGTAAGAATGCAAATGTCTTTATATGTGCTTGTGTGTATGTACATGTATATGTTTCATTGTGGTTTATTGTGTGTTTGTAACTATATGTACGCTATGCATTCCCTTCCCTTCCCTTCCCTTCCCTTCCCTTCCCTTCCCTTCCCTTCCCTTCCCTTCCCTTCCCTTTCCTTCCCTTCCCTTCCCCCTTCCCTTCCCTTCCCTTCCCTTCCCTCCCCTTCCCTTCTCTTCCCTCCCCTTCCCTCCCCTTCCCTTCTCCTTTCGCCTTCCCATAACTCTGGTTGCTGGAGTCTCTGAAATTTGGGACCAGGCTTTTTTTTTCTCCCCCCTTTCTTTTTTTTTTCCTTTGGTATGTTCAGTTCATGATGCTAATAATCGGCAACATGTCTTTTTAATTACCAGAAAATTTATTTTAAAAATAATTGCATTTGTTCTAAAATTTCTCCTTAAGTAAAACAAGTACTTTTTAGCAGGGAAAAATCTCAAGTGATGGAAAAAAATTATCACTGAAGTAGTTTTGTTGTTACTGTTTTTGAAAAGAAGATGACTAAAGGAAGACAGCTCTTCAGAGAATGTTCATTTATTCCAATGTGATTCTCTAAGAAAAAGATATCCGTATATCCCTCAATATCTGTTTGGTTTGTGGGCAAGAAGAAGAATGCAAATAATGGTGCAACCTGAAAGGATTTTTTTATATTGCTGACAAAAATATCAGTTAAAATTGAACAAAAAGAATTGTTCAACATTTTTTGCAGAAAATTGTTTATATTTTTGAGTGACTCTACATAAAAGTTGTTGTTGCCATCGATGACTGTAGAGCAATTAAATGTTTTACCTAAAGTAGAGGTGTTTTAAATATGCTGCCATAAACTTTCCCTTCACAAGCAAGTTATACATATATTATACAATGTTGCAGAAAGGATTCTGAAAACATTCATAAAATATATATAAACACACGTAAAAAATAAATACATAGAATATATATTGGAAATCTGTCTGGTTTTAAGTGCCTTATAAACTTCAGCCAAGGAGTATGGCTTTATATTGAAACAAAAGTCAAAAGTAAAAAAAAACCCAAAACACCTGGGGAGAGGAAGCTGCTTTCTGCAGGTGTTCTTGGAGGATCTTACCATACCTAGGAAATGGTTATGATAGATAGCCACAGCATAGACATTACAATGGAATTTCAAGCTTTAAATCACACACGTGGGAAAGCAAATCCCATGTCTGGAAGTGATGTGCCAGTTGACTTCAAACCTGCTCAGGTACATCACAGCTCCGACTGTTGGCAGACCCCGATGTAGCCATGATGGGGCTAAACCAGGTCTCCAGAGCTGTTCCCTGACCAGGCACCCACCATGGAGGCACTGGCGTAGCACCAGGCAGGCTCAGGAGGCCAAGGCAACACAGGGCTGCTTATCAGGCTCCTGTACAGTAAGTTGTCACCAGATCAGGCCCACGGCAAGGCAGGGACAAAATTCAAGCTGACATTACTATTTCGTAGTAGCGTCTGCAGCAAGACAAGGAGACTCCCAATAAAGACAGCAGTAGGCAAAAATCAGGACCGTATTAAGTGAGGTTGACCCAGAAATGCCAAGAACTTGTCAATCTTCACAACTCCATAGAGAATATAGATTTTGGGGGAAGATAGGGGAGACTGATTTCACTCTACATGGTAGATGCTACACATTTCTGTGCTCATTAAAAAGAGTATATAGCGAAAAATGGAATTGGACTTGAATATAATCTTTTTTCAAATTGGTTATTAGCCGGTGTATGTTGCTCAGGAGAGGCTTTTAAGCATATTTAGCATGATAATTTTATATGAAAACAAACTATGTCATTAGAATATCTGTTGTGTTAAAAAGCAAAAAAATCTCAGGTTTGAAGCATTATTAGTATTGCTCTCACCATGAATTTCTAGTGACTAGCCTGCTACTTAAAATCACTTGCTGTCTATATACGTGTGATTTCAGGCTGCTGAATTTGGATACATCTTTTCCTGAGGTCTGTAAAATTACTTTTTTGGAGACTGCAGTAGAACCTACTGGCTTTCACCACAGTGCTAGTTCCTGTGGGATTAATTTTTTGACCGTGTGTTGTTATTAATTCAACTAACTTTAAGGTCAATTACCGAGCCAGGGGAATGTTCTTTTTTGGACATTTTATGCCTAAGCTGTGTACAACTATGTGGAGTATCCTGCTTAGTACCTTGCAGGCCTTTGCCTTAAGTGCTGATGAGTATAGGTGGAGACAGAAGTAAACCAGAGTTAAGGGAATAGAATTAAAAGGATAATAAACTTTGTTATACCTAATTAATTACCTAACAGCTGCAGTTTTCTCTGTCACTTCCTGCTTTAAGAATATTACAGGGAACTCTAGGGAATTTAGAAACTTGCTGTATTCATAAAGCAAAAAGTAAATGTGAATTTGAGATCTATAAAGCAAAAATATAAGTCTAAATTTTTATGACCTCATTCAAAAGTAAATGACTGGAAATTTAGTACCCGTCCAATTATGCAGTAATTTGTAAAATAGAGGCTATCGTAGAAGAAGAGCACAGGGTAAGCAGTGAGGGTGCTCAGGAATTACAATGGTGGCTCCAGCATTGAGTTTTATATGACTTTGGGTTAATTAGTTGTCTGTGTTTTTCCTGTGTGAAAGCATTATAATAACATCACAGGAGGGATGGTAGGGCTAATTAATAATTGTAACGTGATTTGAATACTAAGTTACGAAGTATGATTTAGTATTATCACTAAAATTAATATATTTCCTTTCGGATATTTAGCCCTGTCACCATCAAGCTCTCCCTTGCTGTGATGAGAATATTTTCTGATGGGGAAAATTTGAAGAATGTCCAAGGTTCATTTTGAAATTTAAACTTTTCCAAGGTTGACTTTGAAATTTAAACTTTTGTTATTTTTAAAATTGTTAAGTTATTGGGGGAAGATGCAGAATTAAAATAAAACTATAACAAATAGAATTAGTTATAGAAAACAGTTAGATGAGAAGGAACATCAGAAAAGTCTGTTTGGCTGCAGAGTGGTTTGCTTTCAATATCTTTGTGTCTAACTTTCTGGGAAAAAAATTAATATTTGGAGAAATTATACTTGTTTTGTGCTGAAGTGGAGTTTATTTCTAGTGAACACACAATAAAAAGTTTGCCTAATTTGGAGAGGGTAAGAACAGTGCTTTTGTATGACTAGACCAAAATTATTTCTTTTTTCTTTTCCTTTCCTCCTTTTTTTTTCTTGAATATTTTTAAGGCCAAATATGTCAATTTTAAGAAAGCTTATGTTTGGCATGACTAAGCCTCTCACTGAGGAACACATGGAACTTTGCAGAATGTCATCTATTGTAAAATGCTCTACATGCTGAAAAATGAATTTGATTTTCAGGTGTCATAAATTAGTAAAAGAAGGAGTATGCCGGTGGACTACAGATTCTGAACTGCCACAAGAAGTCTGGGAGTATATTTTGGCTGCAGGTGTGTGGGATGGGATAAGATGGTGCAACTATAACTGAATTGACCTGAAGATGTTGCATTAACATTTATTTAAATCTTATTGTAGCTATTCTTACTTGAAAGTACAAGGCTTGATTTTGCTACAAGATTTCTTGAAGACAATTGTGCTGCAGTGAATTACAGCAATTTCATTAAGGAAAGGGAGCCTTCTGGAAAGGACAAGTATTGTGCACCTTATGCATATCTTGTGCACATCCACATAAACAAGTTCAGCCAGTTCAGCTCGCGTATTTCCATAATCCTACCACAGATAGTGTTTGGAAAGCAAACCAAGGGAATGTGCAAATGCCAGTTTCATTCTGAGTTTGATAAAGAAAAGGATCTGCTAAACAGATTTGGGCAAGAGGGAAGTCAGGGAAGAAAAGTGGAAGGTCATGAGTGAGAAGTGAGGAGTGAGGGGAAAATGACAGAAGAGGAGGGTAGGTGTCAAATACTAAGCAGCAAACCTGATTCAGAAGCAACGCTTTGCTGAAAGGAAGACACTGAGTATCAGCTATGTAAAGGATAATTTACATTTATTAGAAGTCAGAAGTAAAAGGATTAAAAGGGTTGGGTAGCTGCTGTAGTTGAGTAGGAATTTGTTTATGTTCACTAAAATTCTTTGTGTTACAAGAAGCAACTGACACTAAAGAATATTCAGTGCTATTGAAAATCCACAGACGATTCTGTGAAATGGCAATTCCCCATCCCCCGTTAAATTCAAAGATTTCACCCAAAAGTACTTTACTTTACAAATGAGCTACAATATGCAAGGAATAAGGATATTAATGTGAGGTGTTACATATATTTGTATTATTTTAGTAGCAAAGTGACGTGTCTGTTAGCTGAGTGAGCATCTGTCTCATAATTACAATTTAAGGTACTGCTACTGTTTACAGGCATCCAATAGAGATTTACAGGAATGTTATTAAAGCAGCATCAAAAGGAAACAACAGCTATCAAAGTTACTTCTTTCTGAAAAGTCTGAATCACTGTTAGTTTATTGCTTAGCAAGTCACTTGATTAATAGATGCATACAGCTTTGCTTAAAGAATTTAATAGGTTTTGCAAATGTAATTTCATATTTGATCTGGTTTTACCAGTGATATGTTCTTGTTAATAACACAAAAATAATATTTTACTCTGTTGCTGGATGAAATGACAGCTTTGCCTTTTAACAACCACATAATCAGTATCTTAACAGAGCTGTAGACCTTGGATTTAGCAACCTGTGATAATGTTGTTTAACAGTGTTGTACAACACACTGATTAGCAAACAGCAGGCTTCTTACCCTGGAAACCTCCTTGGTCCTATGTTGTGAAGCTGTATTGTAAATCTTAAAGGATTTGTGAGAGGGAAAACTAGAATTTTTCATTGAGAGTTAGGTGAATGCTTAGCAGAGGAAAAATATTCTTCAGAGAAGAATATGGGGTGTTTGAAAGATAATTTCTGTTATACACTATGGGCAGAAAGCTGAAATACAGGTTACGTTTTTAAGAAAACGTTTACAATATCTGCGTGAAGATAAGAGAAGAAAGATAATATTGACTACTTGACGATTTTGACTGTCCAACCTGAAAATAGGATTGTTTTGTTTGTTTGTCTCCAGTAAGTGAAAATGGATGCTACAGCTGGGTGCAAATATATTAACTTTCATGGTGAATTCTGTTTTTAATCTTCATGGGATGTGCCTTCCAGATCCTTAAATGATCTTTTAAATTGCTTTATAATTTTGTCTTCAGATTAAAGGAAATCTCAGTTTTATGGATAGCATCTAACCTAATAATTTATTTCCAAATTAAGGTTAAAAAGTAAAGGTTAATTTATTGCCTGCTTAATAATATTATTGATGATCCACGGTAGCTGCTTTTGATATAGTGTTCCTGTAAGTATGCCTACCACTAGGTGATACTCTCCATTCTCCATTAACAAAAGCTGGGGATGGTGGCACATCTGTAGTCACCATCCAGTTCAACTTGAAGTCCCAGTCCTACTAGTGAGGAGCAGCTCTCATTTGTATCACCATTCTACTTGGTACTAACAAGTTTCCCCAAGCTCCTTTTTACACCAAAATGGGAAAAGAGACTTGCAGATATTTATACTGGTAGAAATTTTCTACCATTTCTACTGACAGAAAATATCCTGTGCTTGCATGAAATTCTTTATTGGCTATTTCTAGACTACTTAAACTACAGCTGCAGCCCTTAACATCCAAGTCAGTTATATACTAAATATGTTGCTAATTTCCAGAAAAAGGAACTTGAAATTGCAAGTTTTCAAGCTATCAAAAGTTTCTGGAGTTTATTTAGACCATTTTAGATTTCTCACTGAATGTTTGTGAAGTGGAGACACCAGAGAGGGACCCTAACTGCCAGAGATCCCATATATATGAAAGAGGGGTAGGAAGATTACATTTGTCAATATCCCATTTTAAACAGTCAAAGACTGTGTAAAACATTTTTTCATGTATTAACATTACAGTAAGAGTTCTCCTTAGCTGGTTGTCTATGGTGACTTCAACTCCTTTTTACAGCTGCTGTTTTTTCCACATGAGACAGCAGTTTGGTTTGGGGCTCAGCTGTAATCCCCATCTCTTGACTGTATTCTGTGGGGTAAGGGACCTCTGCCAGAATGCCAGTGGTACCAAGCCCATCCTGCCAGAGCTCCTGCCTGTCTAGCTGAAACAGCCATTGATTTTTTCTTAACAAATTATTTGGCACAGAGCAGTGTAAACTGTGACTGTTGAGATGTAAGAGGGTGCATTCCTCTAAACTGCTGAGAATATTGTTTTCCAAAGGGTGGGACAATGGTCACCACATTTGAAAATCAGAACTGATGTTGCTGCAGTTCTTCTCTTTGGTCCTGGGCACTACAACTGCTGATAAGCCGAGTCAGATTTCTTGGCTGTTAGGCTGTTTGGAGAATCTCTTCTTTTTATAGAATGGTATTTGTCCTACTTCCAAACACACCAGACTGTTTTCTGGAAACATTTTTTCAATAAATGCTAGTGTCGTGGTTTAATCTCAGTCAGCAATCAAGCACCACGCAGCCGCTCGCTCACTCCCCCCCACCCGGTGGGATGGGGGAGAGAAGTGGAAGAGCACAAGTCAGAAAGACTCGCGGGTTGAGATAAAAACAGTTTAATAATTGAAATAAAATGATAATAATAATAATATGATAATAATAATAACAATACACAAAACAAGTGATGCACAGCACAATTGCTCACCACCCGCTGACCGATGCCCAGCCAGACCCCGAGCAGCGGCCCCCCCCGGCCAGCTTTCCCCAGTTTATGTACTGAGCATGACGTCACAGGGTATGGAATGTTCCTTTGGCCAGTTTGGCTGTGCCCCCTCCCAGCTTCTTGTGCACCTCCAGCCTTCTCAGTCAGCAGAGCATGGGAAGCTGAAAAGTCCTTGGCTAGTGTAAGCATTACCTAGCAACAACTAAAACACCGGTGCGTTATCAACTTTGTTCTCGTCCTAAATCCAAAGCACTGTACCAGCTACTAGAAAGGAAATTAACTCTATCCCTGCCGAAACCAGGACAGCTAGAAGTCTCCAGGACAGCTAGAAGTCTATTTTGAATTATTGTTATTTGTGTAACTATTGATGAAAGTAATTAATTCTGCAATGCCAAGTACCTATATATGAAGACCTCTAATCTCAGTGAAGAGTAGGAACTACATCAAACTGTGTTTTGATGTGAAGGTATAAGACAGTTCAGTACCTTCACCAGTGTACAAAACTGAAGGTCAAATACATTTGACGGTGAAGTGAGACTATCTTGCAGCAACTGTGCTTCAAAACACCTATGAACATGTAATGAAAAGTCCATGTAAGTCATTGTTTTAGAAGAGAAAATATGTTATGTTGTTGTTGTGTAATTCTTATGTAATACATTTTGAGAGACCAAATTCAACACTTCATTATTCCAATTTTGTCCCATTCTAGCTCTATTGACACTAATAAAATTAAGCTGATGTCCACCTAGAATAATGTAAAAGTAAATCAGGTATTCTATTTTAATTTTTCCTCTTTGGTTTTACATTTATTTAAATTCCTTTTAAGTTAATGTCAAAAGCCTGCTGGGAGCAGAAGCATATTAGAGACTTGACTTCTTTCACTGAAACTGTCAGCTTCAGCACAAAACTAATCTGCAGAGAGAAAGCAATGCTTAAGAACTATTCCTCAGTCTTTTCCTCTTCTCCTGTAACATTTTTTTTTTCCATTGTATAACACATCCATTTGAATTTTAGTATAAAAATACACAAAAAGTGATATCAAAGCGTAAGCTTTTTAAAGAAGAGACTTGGATATAATATCTAGCATTATAGATATTCTCTACATTTCTTGAAAACACTTTGTACTCTGCCTCCAATATGTTCTTTATATATTCCCACAGCTATTTGTTGTCTGTGTTTCATCAGCAATTTACTCTTTGCTAGCTGTTATACTCTAGTTTCTATGGAAAGTTTGGACCTGTTCAGAGGAAATTGCAATATGTGATAGCCAGTTCTCACACAGATTGCTTTAGCATAGGAGGTGGGGAAGCTTGGCTATAAATGTGAAGAAAAGGCTGTTGAAATTCTCTGGAATGAGAGAGAATATTATAAAAATAAAAACAATTATTTTGAAACTTTTTGAAGAAAAGGGCTCTTTTTGCTATGTACTAAGGAAGTTCCTTGCAGAACTGGAACTGAAATCATTGGGTTGTTGGTCTTGCAGCTCTTTAAGGAGATAAGTATACATTTAGTATAAACATGTACATTGGAAGTGATTTAACTCAAAGATTTAGAACACAGTTTTAATATTCTAGGTGAATCCATGATTTATTCACTGCCTTGGTCTGCAGAAAAAAACTGTTTGAAAGAATAGGTAATGTGCTGAGAATTCAGTGGATAAAAATCAAGACATGCTTAAAAGATTGTTGAACTCAAAAGTGGCATTAAGATCTAGTTCAGAGAAAAAAACCTGAAAGCTTCTGAGTGGAAAGACTTAACCTGGGAAAGGTTAAGAATGGAGCTAAAAAGGGACTGTAGCAGTTGGACCAAGATCTGGTCTTTTCCATTAAGAAGGTTTGGCCTTTTGTAAAGTTAGAAGGCAGATGCAGCAGCTGAACGAGACTTCACAACCTGCTGAAGTTCAAGAGCACTGAAGTACCAGCTGTGTGGTTTTTATTCCCTAGGACAGTCATTATTACAAGGTAAGACATGGAAGTTGCATCTTTCTTTTTTACGCACACATTTTCATGAAGTGGAACCCCTGCTTGAAGAGCAGAAGCCAGCTGAGGACTTCATAAAAGGCTGTCATTGTCATTAGGTGCTCCATTTGTTCAGTGCACCAGTGATTGGGAATGGAGAGGTAAGACAAAGAATTGAGGCTTATTATTCCGAGTCAGTGTCTGCAAATCAGTGGGTGATTCAGGCCCATCTCTCCCACCTGTTTCTCCTTCACTGCGCATGTTCCATGCCACGCCATGAATTTTGTATAAATGGACAGTGTCATGCAGAAGTCTCTGGTGCTCGCACCTGCTCTTAACTCAGGATATGATCAGCATAACCCACCTGAGAACAAGTGACAGGAAGGGGTGTCGTGGTTTAACCCCAGCCGGCAACTAAGCCCCACACAGCCGCTCGCTCACTACCCCTCA
>NW_008796051.1:4446942-4467188 GCF_000699145.1 Aptenodytes forsteri
CCCCCCTTCCTTCTTCTTCCCCCAGCTTTATATGCTGAGCATGATGTCATGTGGTATGGAATATTCCTTTGGCCAGTTGGGGTCAGCTGTCCCAGCTGTGTCCCCTCCCAACTTCTCATGCACCCCCAGCCTACTCGCTGGTGGGGTGGTGTGAGGAGCAGAAAAGGCCTTGACGCTGTGTAAGCACTGCTCAGCAGTAACTAAAACATCCCTGTGTTATCAATGTTGTTTTCAGCACAAATCCAAAACACAGCCCCTTACCAGCTGCTAGGAAGAAAATTAACTCTATCCCAGCCAAAACCAGCACAAGAGGGTAGGTGGGACTGAGGAGGAATATTAATGACAGTATGAGGGAATGAGTTTTTTGACAGCTCAACTGCATTGCACATATATGCTACTTGATGTCATACTTGCTATTAGGGGAGGAGATAAAAATCTAAAGCAATACTGAAGAAAGCAGGGTGAAGTCTTAGGGGACACGTAAGAGTTGGCAGGATGGTGCTATATCTATCTGAGCCTTCATTAGTCCAGGGTACAGAGACAAGAGCCCTAAGAAGGTTAGAGAATAGAGAAGAGAACAACTTCTGATGGAGTCAGTGAAAGCCATCCCTCTGCTGTGAGAGTGGGGATGTGGCTCTTTGATGAACAGCAAATCAGGCTATTAGCTGCAAGTGAAAGACAAGGATTTCACCAACCAGCTCTGAAGTGGAGCTGCTCTCACTGAACGTGCATTCTGCAGACTTTAAAATGAACCTGCTAAAAGTATCCTGGGAATAAGGAAGGAGACAGTGGATTGATCCAGGACGAGGAGAAAGCCAAAACCCTCCTAACTGAACCGTAATGGTGGCAGCACTTACAAACTTCTCATATAGAAAACATGCTGTCAGATCCCTTCCTGAAATAGGGATTAGCCACAGAATGGAGGTTTCTTGTAATATAAAAAAAGGCCATAACTCTGACAGTGTCTCTTCCTGTGCCTTTGAGATGAACAGGTTTTTTTCAGAGTAACTGTGAAAGATTCATGTGAACATTTGAACATTTTCTGATTGCATCACAGGCAAGAGAAAAGCAACAGCAAAGTAGAAAAATCAGAACTGAAAAATGGAGTTCATTAAGTGAGAAATGGAGGAGAAATGAAGGGGACTATGATGAGTAAAAGTACAATAAAAAGACAAATAATACTAAAAATAATGATAAACTTGCATTCATAATATAAGCCATAAGATTAAATGATAAAGGCTTAGCAATGAGTTTAGAGTAAAAAATATATTATACACTAATGACTATCTCTATTCATTTAAAGTTGAGGCCCTGGATGTATGTTTACAGATGCATTGCCCTATTTATCTGAAGTCTGATTCAGCTGCTTTTGGTTGCACTAATGCCTTGATTCAGGTAGAAACCCGCTTGAATTTTGTTTTTTTCTGCAGCCTTATTGTAGGGGAGATGAATCTTATTTCTTGTTTCCATGACTTAGTTTACAGCCTTTCCTTTCTGTGTTTGCTGTACCTACCTTTCCTGGGACTCGCACAGTACGGTTGCCATTTGTTCACCAGGGAAACCATGATGTTTCTAGCCTTGCTGCTTACAGAAGAAATAAAAACAACTTGATGGAGTTACTTGTCCGGGTAGGACACCTGCATTATAAGAAGCAGTAAAAGAAACTATCACCCAGAAAAACTTTGCACTTCCCTGGGGTAGAAATTTGAAAGGGTTCAGTTGTAATTTTATTCTTAAACAAGGAAGTTCCTTGTTTTTTCATCCAGAAAATTCCAGTTTGGCTTCTGACTCCTTGCTCTAGCTAATTCATTAAAAAGCTGGAGGCAAACTTTTGTTCATTTTGCCTTCCTGAATACCTGTTGCTCAAACAGGTATTTTACTGCTATGTGACATGTTAGCAAGCTCTCGCAAACTTGGACACCTGGGCTGCATGGACTGGTCAGGTATTGGATGAGGCTTTTGGGAGACAGTAGCTCTTCAGTGATCCTCCACACTTACATACCATTTTTATCATTACAGTTTCCCTATTAGCTCCTAAGTTATATATTGCATCAGCATATTAAGCATGATTCAACCTTTTATTCTTGAAACAGACATATGTTCATAATAATTACAGTATAAAAGTGTTTCCAGATATTCCTTCCAAATGGGGTATTTCTTCATTAATATTTGTTATTTGGAGTGAATTAAGAAGCCTGAAAAATACTGCCATCGCTTGGACTATGTACAGAACATACAGCAAAGGTTTGACTCCAGTTCTAGTGAAAAGATGCATAAGTTTTCAGGTAGATTTTCTGCTCAGCTTGATATGTTGTAGAAAGATACCCCATTGACTGAACATTAAGAACAGCCTCATGACTCTGTAATGGGGACAGAAGTTTTACAGGTGGTCATATCTCAATGTCCTGAAAACAAACTGTATCTGGAAGAGGGAAGAAAAAGGGGGGGGGGGGGAGGGGGGGCAGGAAAACAACAAAAAAAAACCCAGAACGTGTGAAGAGTTCCCATGAGCCCATACCTTAATTTCAGAAATCTCTGTTTCTCAGCTAGTGGCCATTAAAAAAATTGTACTGAATATGTTGTGTCTCAGATATTTTGTCAAATTCTCCCCATGCACATTAGTAGCAGTCCTACTGACTTGATTTTGTCCAAACTGATGCCATTTTGAATCATTGTTTCTTGCTAATCTTCCATAACCATTATTAGAAAGTCTCAAAGAAGAATGGAAATCTCTTCTCCAGACAAAACATTCAAAATGCTGAGAGCTGAGTTATGCAGGTTACCAGACACAGTCTGCTTTTCTTTGTACTGAGAAGGGAAGGTTTGGCGAAAACTAGTTTTTAGTACATTGAAGTGCCTGACGGACTGTGGTTTGTTTGGACTACTTTGTGCCTGCTTTCAAATGTTGGCTTTCTGCTCACCCATGAAGTAGATGAATCTTGAAAACATGTTTCCTCCCGTCCTGTTTCTGATGGAAAAAGGAAATTCGGAAGGAAACAGCTGTTGTGACATTTCCTGTTCCAAGACCTCCTGTCAAAGCTGGGAGAGAAAAGCGCTTCCATCTGCATTAACATCCCAGTTGAAGGAAGATGCGTCTTGCGCATTCATGTCCTGCTGCTTCAGTAGCAGTATCTCTGTATATCAAGCAGAGTCATGACAAAGCCACACACACAAAAAGTAGTGCTACAGCTAAGAGTGTTACTGTTCATATATCTTTGGGATTAGATCATTCTTTCTTCATGGCCATTGCAGCATCTGAATAGGGTCCTGCAAACTGGAATACATCCAGTTTGCTGCCATGTTCGTAATCTGTCCTCTCACTGCTTTTTGTCTGCCTTGTGTTAATTTTCGCTGTGTTAAGTGTATGGTCACAACTTGTGACAAGATGTAAGGATCGCCATTTTTTCCTCTTTGGTCTTCCACAGCCAGCTGGTTGTGTCTGGATTTTGTGTTCGCGTGCTTCTTGGCTGTACCTGCCCAGCCAGAATTTGGTGGGCAGAATGGGGAAAACTGTCCACTGTCTGTCAAAACTGCTGACCAAATAACGTCCCCTTTTCCCCCCAAGATCCAAGAGGCAATCATATTCACACTGAGAGGTAAAACACAGGGTGCTGAACATGCATTTACAGTGGTTTAGCTGAACTAGTTTATTTTAACAGGTAAAAACTTGTGTGTAGGTGAAATCTTCCTAAAATGGAACATTTTACCTCATATTTGGAGGAGTTTGCCTTTCTGTCTGCTCCTATTTAATTTGAAAACTGGTCCCTGGGTGCTTTGAGAAATCATTACATGATTATGTGCCTTCAGCTTATACTTTCAGTTTCACTGATGCTGACATTAAGCAGATAAAACTGACACTTTTCTTTTTCCCTTTATGTGCCGATGGTTGGCTAGATGGACGTTTTCACTTTTGTGTGCTATGCAAATTTTTGCACCAAGAAATTCACAACTAACTTAAGGGAGGTTGCTCATATTTTCATGAAAAGTAGGATCTCTTTGCAACTTACTGGCCACTCTGGGGCCAAAGTGACTGTCATACAGTGAAAGACAGTGCAGCTTCAGTTTTTCTGTTCTTCTGTTCTTTACTCTGTTCTTCCAATTTATTTCTGTGCTTACAGGAGTTCCTTATTAGTATTAAAACTGTCTTAGTAGTAAAACTACTGTGGTGTATAAAATACTATATATTAGCCTGGTTTAAACTGAAATATGAACAACCTCCAAATCTTGCCCTTGTTTAACTGAACTGTTTTAAAACTCTACAATCGGTTAAGTCATACCTTTTGGTTAAATCAGCGTAACATTACATACAGAAGAATGTTAATACCCTCTTACAATTTCTTCATAAAACATTAAAGTAAGTGTGAAGAGAATGCAGAAGAAAAGTGCAATTATCCTCTCCTGATTTTTTCACAAAGTAAATCTGACCTTGTGGATTGACATGTCTTTACTCTGCAAATTTTGTCTGATAACCTAGAACAAAGGCGGCCAGTCAGTATTTGGCATGTGAAGCAAATTGTCTCAGGATCACAGCAGCCTTCTGAAGATCATCAGCTTGTTTGACATTGTTTTGTGTGTCACTTCACTTGTATACGCTGTCTGTATTTCTTCAGTTGTGCTCACTGTTTAATCGGAAATTTGCCAGTCAGTATTTGGCATGTGAAGCAAATTGTCTCAGGATCACAGCAGCCTTCTGAAGATCATCAGCTTGTTTGACATTGTTTTGTGTGTCACTTCACTTGTATACGCTGTCTGTATTTCTTCAGTTGTGCTCACTGTTTAATCGGAAATTTAGAAGTTACTCCTGTCCATGGAAATGTTGGCCACCCTTTCTCTGGAATCTGGCTGTGGATTACTGTAAATTCAGATTGGTGGCTTAATAGAAAATTTGCTCTCTTTTAAGACTGGGATTAATTTTTAAGGGTTTGACTTTGTACATCTGTCTGTAGTGATGTACATGTGGGATTTTCAAATATTATAAAGCCATGGTGCATTGCAGGGAATGATCAAAATTACCCATATAATTATTCCTTCATATCTTACAGTTAATGAATTACCTGCATCACACCTGTCAGTACACTTACAGGAAAACCTTCATTTCTTAATTAGAGTTTGTTTTCTATATCATTAATGTTGTTTGCCACTCTTTTAGTATCTTTAATATTCTCTACTAAAACAGCAGACAGCTGATTGTTGCTTTTGTCAGGTCTCTACTTCTGCTCTCCTCTTACTATCACCTCAAATGAAAGCTTTCAAACTCTGTATTGATTAAAGCAACTGAAGCTTGAATTGAGTCCAACTTTCGCTAATACCCTGCCAACTACTTAACCAAGTCAATCTAGAGATTGCTTGATAAGTCAAATTGTATTCTTGAGAACGTATGGGACTGAAAGGTCATCTCTTGTTGACTATCACTATACACAAAGCAAAATCATGAATCTTTTGACTATAACTATACACAAAGCAAAATCATGAATCTTTACTAGATCTCGGTTATCTTTTGGGGGTATTATCAAGTATGCTATGATGTTGGATCAGGCCAAGTCATATTCAATGTTTAACAAAAAATTAAAGAAAGAGAAGACAGCATTACACTATAAATACACATACGTAAGGGTATATGTGAGTACGGCAGAGGACTCAGCTGGATTTTAAGTACATGAACTGTCTGTCTGCTGACCTATATTCTCATTTTTAAGCTGCATTTAACTCTTTATGAAGATAATGTTACTTGATATTGACCTTGGAATGTAATTTTGGAATACTATGGAACATATTTCAAATGTAAATCTAAAATTTACCTGTCTGCTTATATCACGGAAGGAGGTGATGGGACAGCAGAACTGTATAGGCGCACTTCGAGTAATCATGTTTAAAATGTTAACCTGATCAGTTCTCCAGCAGCCAGCCCATGAAATTATATGACAAAACCACTTAAAACATGGAAACAGAATGAACTGCACTTCTAAAATACAGTATATTTTTTTATTTCTGAAGGAAAGGAGGTCAGGGGTTTTTGCTATGACCTCGATTTCAGAATACAAAGTGTCTGGTTTGATGGATGAAGCATGTGGGTGCAGAGATTTCCTCATAAAAACCTTGTTGAAGACAGGACCTAGCTGAGCTGCATGTATGAACAGCATTACTTTCTGTACTATAATCTCTCCAGTGAAAGTCAGTATGACTTCAAATCTGAAAACAGTGCCCCAAAATAATATTGATATGACTGAAAACAGAAGCAGCTGAAGAGAGGGACAGAGGCAGGTCATTTGGATGAAAACTTTCCCAATTTTACACGCAGATTTGAAACATTTTTCATGGGGAAAAAGAATGACACACCTCAAATGTGTGTCATAAAAGCTCCAGAGAATTACCCCTAAAAATCACCTTTTAAATTATGTTTCATCATATTTCACTGAAGGTAACAATCAGCTAGAGGTTTATTGATTTATTGTCCAATTTCAACTAAGTCAGAAAATAGTGGGGTATTGTGGCAGCTGTCATAAATGCATGAAGTCCTTTCCCTCAGTTCCTTATTCTTTGGTATGTATCAATATTCTATTTTAAAACTACCCTGATGGGGAAAATCCCTCTCCCCCCTTCCTTGTAAAGAAGAATGTTCTTCTGGCAGGTGAACTGCTGTTCTTCTCCTGTGGCTAGCACAAGGTTAGTCTTCTGAGCTGTTTGTTCAGAGTACGTTTTTACCCATCACAGAACAGATAAACACCCTAACATTTCACTATCAACATATTTATTGTCTGAATGCAGGAATTTAACATAGATATTTTCATCTGAAACAAAATAAACAGTGCAATGCATAAGCATTTTGCCATAAGCTTTCACATAAATTTTACGGGAGAGTTCCTTCTAGAAGCTCCAATCTGATACCCATAAAATGAAAGCCTTTTGTTTAAGTGTAAGGTGAATAGAGAAATGTTGCAAGTTTCATTTCCTTGCTGACTTTATACTTATTCGCTGTTGAAGGATTTTTGTCTATTTTCTTTTGATCCTGCAGTCAAGTCTATTCATTAATTCTTAATGCAGACCAAACCCACAACTCACTTTATCTTCCAGCTAGATTTAACAAGTTGCCACTGTGCTTTCTGGTATGCTTTTGTGCCTAGACAGTGACCCTTTGCAGCTAAAATGGAATACTGAATTAGTGGTAATTCAAAGATGCACATACAAATGTGACTTCTGTTATCTTGCTTGTTTTTCATTGGCTTGTGGGGGGAAGAAAGAAATAAATTAAGATGATGATGATGATGATGACACATATCCAATGTAAATGAAAGCCCAGTCGAAGGACAGACATAGATACATGACATTGTTCTTACTTTTGTGAGATATTAGGATATGAAAGCCCAGAAGAGGCCTCGAGTTTATCTCATTCAGGTCTCTCTGTTCCAAGGTAGGATGAGACACATCACCATCCTTGATAGATACTAACCAATCTGGAAAACCTCCTGTGACGAGATTTTCCCAAGCTCGCTAGACAAAAAAGCATTGGAAAGAGTTGTTGTTATAGCTACGAGTTTGGGGTTTTTTCCCCAGTCCTCTCTCACAGATTGCAAATTAAGCCGATTGCAACTTGTTCTATGATCGGTGAACACAGGAAACAATTAATTGTCACCTGTCTGTAACAACGTCACATACTGGAAGGCTATTATTGTCTCTCTTCTTTTTCTGGTAAAATGCTATCCCTCCCCAGACTTTTTGTAGTGTTGGTGTCTGGCCAGTTGTTCCCAATATATTTGTGTGCATGTGCATTTGTCCATTTCATCAAGGTAGTTCTGATTTTTAATGTTGTTCTTAAAATTGCATAAAATTTTGTCAACTCAGTAACATCTGCAGGTTTTATACACATACAAACTATTCTGGCATCCAAGCCACTCAGGAAAATGGCAGATTTTCCAGGACCCTGAGACAAATTCTCACAGATCTCCCTGATATCTTTTCTCAGCTTGATGGAGAACAACTGATAGCTATCCTTTAAATTGTGTGCAATTCAATCTTGGCCATATTTCCCTCTTTGGCTTCGGGAAATGTCACATGTGACAGCATCAGCAGCTTTAGTGAAGTCAGGCTATATCACATCTACTGCCTGTCCCTTATCCACTAGACCAGTTGGTCTGTCAGAGAAGGAAATAAGATTGGCCTGAGTGATTTCTTCTTGGAAAATCCATGTTGTCTGTTCCTTATCACATTATTATCCTTAAGGTCTTTAAAAATTGATTGTTTAATAATTTGTTTCAGTATCTTTCCAGTTATTGGAAGTAGAGTGACTGCTTTTCAGTCCTTTCCAACTGCTTTTTCCATTTGTAAGGACAGGTGCTGTGTTTGCCCTCCTGTCTCAAAGTTCTTCGTTCTCCATAAATTCTCAATGAATTTCAGTTAGTTCATTATATACTACTGTACAGTGACCATCACCAGGCCTGGCCAACCGGAGAACATCTAACTTGCTAACATATTCTTTGACTTTCTCCTCCCGTACCCCCCCCCCCCCCCCACCACCACACCCCCGTTTCCCCTGCTCCACAAGCTTTGAGAAAACACGTCTCCCAGCGTCTCTCGCACAAGCAGAACGTTGCCCTTGCTGTTGGAAGGGACCTGAAAACCTCAGCGAGGGCAAAAATCTGTAGGTATGTTGCTTTTTTCTTCTTTTGTGCCAGTGATCTACTTCCTGTTTTGAAGGGTGTGTGTGTGTGTGTGTGTTTTAAAAAGAGATTGTATTATGGTCTGTTAGAACTGTTACATTGAATATGCTTTACTCGGATGCACTGTGAATTGCTACTGAGATAAAAGTAAAACTGACTGTAAATCAAGCTTTCCAACAAGTTTAAGTTCTGTTGAGCCACGGTTCCTTTTGCATGGCTTCACAAGCCGAATTGAGGCATTACTGTTTTGAAATGTGTTTAAACTAGGCTCCCTGTAAAGTCTCTAAGGCAACAGCCATCTCTGCTAGAGCACTGTAGTTGAGGTAAGCACAAAATAATCTCCAGAGATGCCAGTCTCTCTCCACAGACTAGCTGTGAAGTCTAGATGAGTATGTTGCTTATTTAGGCACCTAAATGGTAAAGGTTAGACTGGAGGAATGAAGGTCTTTAGGACAGGCGTATAAATGACACTTTGGTACCAGGGGATGCAGATAGGTGCATCTGCGATGCCTGTTCATTTCTTTATGTGTCAAAGGACTTTAGAGCTTTATCTATCAGATTTCTGTGAGCCCAACTATGACTGTATTAGTGAAGCAAATAGGGCTATGGCCTGAGCACCGTGCCACGATTGTGTGTGCCATTTATTTGTTGACTACCAGTTCACTGTTATATGGCACAGTTTCGACCTATGCCAACTAGCACTCTCACAGACCATCTCACTCATGAAACAGGGCTTGTTCCAAGTAGGCGTGGTGAATGAAGCCACTATTTTGGGGATGAAAAGAGTACACAGTTGCTTGGATCTGAGCTGAGCCATCCATGCCCCTTGCAATAAGGAGGAGAAGTGGGTCTGGTTGTGGGGGGGTTTTTTGTTTTGTTTTGGGGCGGGGTTTTTTGAGTGTGTTTCAGATATAGCCAGTGAGGTTGGGTCTTAGATCCGTCTGTTGTTCATGTACTTCTGTAAATGCTACTCTTTGTAGCATTGTACAATGTTGTGCAACTGAATAAGTACCTTTGATATAAATTATATCTTCATGATATAGACTGGCTGGTCTGCTGTGTGAAATACCTCTGTATAAAAATCTTGACCTGTGTAACATGCTAATAGCGTGGAACATAGTCATTTATTAATTACTAGCTATATTGTTACTGCAAAATAATGTAAAGAAGGAAAGTACATGAAAGATATTTATTACTTTGGGTTTCTCCATGGAAAATCAGTTTAAAAGTTATTGTTAAATGAGAAGAAAGAAAATGGAAGGAAAAAAGTGGCATCGGCAATATTTAATGTAGCACAAAAGATTAGTGGTCAGTGAAACCTCTTTGTAACTTGCTCTTTTTAAAGGTATGTATTCAATCTTTACCAGGCCTTCCAGCCTTGCAGAGAAGCATTGGGCTGGAAGGGAATGTTGCTCCATTTGAAACAGCTATCTACAGAGTGTAAGTACATTATAACTGCATTGATAGTTCCATTATCACAGCATGACTCTATCAGACTCGGTAAGGTTGCTAAGTAATCAGTCAATTGCTATTCTTTCTTAAGAAGTAGGGTTCTGAAAAATAAAAGGAATGCTGTATGGAAAAGTATTGCTTTTGGTGTTTATTTCCAGTGGTGGAACTTATTTTAGTAAAATACTGGCATATTTTATTCAGAGGTGCAACTGCATGGCAAATCCACACTTAGAATATTGATGTTTTAATGTGAAGCTCTGCTATACTGAATAGCGCTAATGTACAAGGTCACTTCAAGATGCAAAAGAAAAATGGATAAGAAGAAAATAGAGATGCAAATCTGATGGGCATGAGAGAATGATATCTATCACATTTGAAACAGGTCATAAAGTGCTAGTTTCAAAACTGATACCCTTACAGATATAATGATGGTTCAGAAAATAGCTGCCATATCAGACAGAAGTCAGATTGCCTATTACAGCAACAGCCAGATCACCTTTACAATTGCCTGTTGCAAGGTGTCATTAAAAAGATTAGTTAGATCGTTGGGCAATCTGAACACTGATGCCAACATGTGAAAAGTCCAGTCTAGAGCCATTTTATTGCCTCTGAAGTATTTCTGGCATTAATGTCACCAGACATTTGCTGTTTGGAAACTTGGCTTTCAAATCTGTCCAGTAAATCTTAATTTCAGTAGGTTTTTTAATACAAATTTTAAAGTACTCTTTTGTGAAGAACATGATCGTTGAATCTTAAGACAGAAGAAATAACTGGTAAATCTATTAGGCCTACTCTTGCTGCCTTAATTCTAGTTTAAGTATCAACACAAGTACAATGTAGACTGAAAGAGCTAGCTAAGTGTGAGGAAAAGGGATCATGAAATATATTTTATTGACAAAGAAAAATCTTAAGAGGTATATTATTTAGAATATTGGATATTCCGCCTGATAGAATGTCTTTAAAATAATGTTAACTTTTTATTTGGTTAGATACACTCTTCCAGGAGAGCCTTAGCTAGCAGACAGTACTTAAGGAATGAGGGGATGCAGGGGATGAAGATTTCTGTGGCCTTGACCTGCTAAGATATTTTGAGCCAATTCATTCCATGGTCTGTCCAAGCTACAGTAATACCTATTCATATTACATATTTACATTGGATATTCACCAAGTGAGATTGCTCATCATAGTTTATCTCTACAGTGAGTAGATAGAGAGCAACTCCCCCAGAAGATGCATCAGAGCAGCTAAGTTTAGCTCCTTCTCATTGACTTTTTAGGGAGACCCAGGAGGCAGATCCTCTAAAAAGAAAATTGCTGAGGCATATTCCCTCTCTGTTAGAGCAGTCAGTGCTTGGTGTCGTTCGGGTCTGAGTGAAAAGGAAGCTGTATTTGCCATTTCAGAAGTGATTGTTATTCCTAGAGTGGGTTATTAGGTTCTTTGGGGATGGACGTGTTTTTGCTATGTTTCTGTAGCATCTGAGTGTGGACTTTTGGAGCAGGACTGTAATTCAGATTTTGGATTCAGAACTGCAATATTGCCACAACTGGTAGGAAGAACCCAGTTTTGAGAGGGCTTGGTTCATCTTTATCAAGACAGCGAGGTGTGTGAACAGCTCTGCCTTTCCTTCTCTGACTACACATAACCTTCTTGTAACCCTGCTCCTGTATCCTTGTGAGGAGAAATGACAGGAGATGCAGCTGCAGCACACTGAGAAGCTGAGGGTATGGTGTAGCACCATGTACACGTTCTGTGCAAAGAAGTTCGTGGAGAATCCAGGGTAGTTCTGAGTCTTAAGCTGCTTCCCATAGTCCAAGAGCAGACTTGTGAAGAGCATGAGTGTCTGTAGTACAAGGTGCTTTTTGGAGTGGATGACATCTGCATCTGTGCATTTATTAACTCTGTCTGTGGATCTGATGGGATATGCTGGAACTTGCGTGGAGAACACTAAATTAATAAAAGCCAGTCGTGTGATCCCTCCAACTATCCTTGCAAGGAGATTTAGGGGCCTCATATTCTTAGACAAATACCAGATTAATTACAGTACTAAAGTAAAAGTGAAGCCCATATAAAATTTACTACATTTTTTTCATAATTTAAAAAATCCCAACAAAACATTGGTGTGCAGTATTGATGGTGGTAGCTTTTGTTTACACAGGTGGTCTAAGTTAATTGTGTATATCTATTTTTAATAAAGCTCTATGGTAGTGTTTACTCCTTTAAAAAGAAAGGAAAAAACCCTGAAATTAAAAATCGCTGCTGGAATCGGTAAGATAAATGTTGCAATATGGTACCATTTTCAGGGGAGATAAGTATAAGGATCAACCTTTAAAACTATTGAAGAGTTGGGGAGAAATATGCATATCAGACACGTTGTTATTGCTGCTACATAAAATTTGGCAGAGATCCTGATGCATGTTTCTTGTATAAAAACAGTTCAGTGCCATGCAGTTCAGATCATTTGGCTGTTGTATACGAAGCGCTTGTAAAATAAGGAAGAGTTCAGATCATTTGTGTCCTCTATATTTTATTTGCATCTTTGGTTAGAATCAAGATGTGCATATGTGAAAAGAGGGTTTGGGGGGAATGGTGTCACTTTTAACTTCATTAATAAATAATGATGCATTGATACTTTAGGAATAATCCTTCCCAGTAAATTTTCAGTACAGTATAGGGGAATTGCGTACTCAAGTATATTATTTTTAAGCAAGAGGCTTAGCAGCCTCCAGTTATAATGGCTTAAAGATTTGTTGTTCTAAGATTTTTTTTTTTTGTAGCAGATGCTGTTAAGTTTTAATAGTTTACAGCCATATGGTAAAGAGGTGAACATAATGTACTGCAACTTTCTTTTCCTGTTCAGCAGCTGTCTCATAGTGTTTTTATATCAAATAAGCCTCAAACCTGGAAGAGGTGTTTTCCCTTGTTATGTTTATGGTAAAAATGGCCTATGAATGTCAGTCTCCACCCTTTTGGACTCAAATTCTCTGAATGTAAACGTGTATTATTTCCTTGTAGAGTGTACTGTCTGTCCTTGTTCTCACACGTTTATTTTATCACGAGAGAATCCTCTGATAGACAACTTACAGAAATTATTTTTTCTACTTCCATGGCCATAACAGTGAAATAAGCAAACTGACATTTGCATTTCTCATTTGCTGCATTATAAAGTTTTGCTCCACTCTGCAGGCATCTGCCCTTTGGGTTGGGCTAAAGACATTTCAAAAATCTGTCATAAAAAATAGACTTGCAAGACTCTTACAATGAAACGTAGAGGTTTCAGTGCCCTGTCTGGAGGACAGGGAATTTTACGATTTATTGTCAGTTTTTCTAATTGTATTGAAAATGCATTTATACACAATAATATAGAACACATTAAAATATGCTGTTTATTGCAAAGCGGAATCCTAAAAAATACAAATTCACCTTCATTCATGGTGCAAAAGTCTCTATGGCTGCATTGCCGGTACTGGGCAAGTGTTTTGAAGAATTTTGCATGAGTTAAAACCCAGGCAGATGAAAAGCGTAATGAATGAGTTGGGGAAGGTAGGCCAGGGAATTTTGGTTTTCCTGTCTCATAGTACAAAAGCAGAGGAACATCAGAAGGCATGAAATTCAAGATGAAGATAGGAAATTTTTTTTCATGCAGTATGTATTTTCGGTCTGGAACTCATTTCTTAGGAAATTGTGAAAACAGAGTTTAACAAAATTCCACACTTCATTTGTTGTTTAAGTCACCATCCAAAATATCCAAGGTTGCTACTAATTATGACAATATACTCTTGTGGAAGGTATATTTAAACTACGTGCTATGTCCAACTTGTAACATATATTGGGATAAGACCAGATGTGGCAATGACTTAATCAGCCATACTCTGATTCTCCTAGAAGACCTCTTTAAAACATCTAGTGCTGTCCCCTAGTAGAGGCGGGGAGCAAATTCAGGAGGATGATGAGATTGCTCCACATGACAGTCCTTATTTCATTCGTGGGTGAATGGGCAACTGCAAAGCTGCGTAAGACAGTGGGAGGTTACTCCAAATCCATTCAGAAACTATTTTTTGCTAATAAAGTCAACAAAATTGCTGCCATGAATGGTTGTCTTGTAGGATGTACACAGACTTAGAAACTCATTTGCTAAAGATTATCAGCTATACATGATTTAGAGTTGAGTATGACCACCTACCTACCTAGAGACTTTTCCAGTTCTCCAATACATTGTTTCCTATAAATAGTTGTAAAATATAAGGAACTGTTTGTGATGTCATCTTATATATACTTAAGAAACAAAATACATTAACATAAAATATGCTATTTTTAGAGTGTATGTATATAATTCATCATGGGTAGAGTTTTTTTTTTAAAGGCTTAGTAATTTAACTCACAGGAGGGCAGAGATGGAGTCATAAATTCAATGGGAGTTCCAATTCTTAAAAAGATTTCCTTACCGCCGCTGCAGCAAAAGAGCAACCTAGTTCTATTTTTAGATTTAGGGTAGAAACTACTTTGTATGTAACCTTTTAGTGGATTGTTACTATGAGTGTGTTTAGTAAAACACATGTAAAAAGCATGTAAAAAGAGATGAAAGGTGTGGTCAGAAATTTTAGCTGGAAGGCATTTTTAACACTGCATGGGTTCATTTCCTTTACTGTTGCTGTCTTGCAGGTATTTAGCATTTATAGACATCATACCCTTGTAATTGAACTTGCATGAATCATTTATTTAGTAGGCTGCACTTACGGGTAATATATGTCAAGGGAATTCATTTTTTTTATTACAGCTGATGTAGCCATTATGATGTCATAATATATACAGGGATAGAGATACAGCTTGAACAGAACTGTCTCTTAAATTTGTGAAACACAGCGCTGTCTACATTCCTATTTTGGAAGCAGAAGTGCAAGACTTGGTGATGCAGCATTCTGCCAACCCTTGACAACAACTTTCTGGTCAGGATAAAGAAATATTTTATCCTAGATACGGCAGTGAAAATATCTGCATTTAATTTATATTAAAAAAAAAAAAAAGACAAAATGTGGAAATTTGCCAAGTACGAGTAACATACGCTGTTTTCCTGTAGGAGTTTAATTGAGAGTATGTATCTTTTAAGGTTCAATTCTAAGAACTGACTTTGAGGAAAAATATAAAAACATACGCATTATGTTCATTAGAGTAACTGAGCTGAATTGCCTGATTTCAAGTCTAATCTTTTGTTTTCATTGGGGATATCACAAAATATCTCATTTCTGTGCCTGCTTCCAAGCTGACTGTTCTGCCAGGTCTGGACAGAGTAAGCGAGCTGGTACAAAATGCCTACTGAAGGCTCCTCCCACCGAGAGATTCCTAATTCTTGGGGTCTTCATGTCTTGGGAAGTCCAGTGTCTGAGTGAAGCTGGTCTCCTGTCAACTAGCTGTCTCTGCTTTCTGTCAACTGATGGTGCTCATTGGCTTACCAAACCACAAAAACCTAATCAATAGGTGAGATGATGCTTATATGTGGCATTCTGACTCCAGGGATTTCCAAGTGAAACAGAGATATCCCTCTGTTCACCTGGAAATGCCACTGTCTCTGGAATAGGTGAGCTGCCACTGTTCAGTAGCCTGTTGTATCACAACTGTAACAGAATCATTTATGTTGGGTTTATGTTGTGCAACACAGAGAACAACACACTGCAGACCTCCGAGCCCCTTGACAGCGTGGGTGGAAGGAAGGGGATGAGCGAATTCCTCAGCACGGCGATACGAGTGGAAGGTCGTCTGCTATAGATAAAAAGCAGCTTGTTGGTCAAGTTTAATGAAATGGAAAATGTTCAACAGATCACCTCTATGCTTTCATCTCCTATGCTACTATCAAGCGAATACTATGATATGTAATTAGAAGATGGAGAGTAGACACTTGAGAAATGAAGAGCTTTGTCAGCCTGTACCTATAGCTAGAATAGTTCAAGTATCATTTTGTGGACGTCATGAACATAGCTGCGTATTTAAAAGCAAAACACTGAAGTAGGAGCAACTTGTTTTTAGAAGGAAGCATGCAATGGGTTTTTAGAGATAAAAACTGGCTTTTGAATACACAGTGTCTTCTGATGCTTTTTTACAGTCCAAGAGGGATGGGCTCATGCAGGAGGAGTGAAAGGTTTGAGCCTAAGAGTAATATATTTATGTTAGCCAAATCTCCAAAGAAGCATTTCCTTAAATACAGCACATAAATCTCTAAGAATGCTTCTGAGAAGCTTATTTTTGAGTTGTAATATCTCTGGTCAGAATGCCCTTTTTCTGAGTAGCCCAGTGCTATTTTAATTGCTTAGTCAGATGCATCCTTTCAGCGCTCAGACTAAACTGCCAGAAAAAACCTGTCTGATTTCCATTAGTCTTTGTCTTGTGGAGAATTGGATTTCCCAGGTTAGGTTTTGCTGACTCAAATTTTAAAACATTTTTCTAGACAGGCATACAAGAAAATGTAAATAAGTGTCATAAATAAAATAATTTGAATATCCTAGCTTAGAGCTCCATCTCTTTTTAGGAGAAAGCTTGCTGCTCTGTTTGGTTGTTTATGTGGTAGCCTATATTTCAGTAAAATTTAGAGCTCATTAGGAGCAACCCTTTAATTTGAAACAGAGAGAGAAGGTCTGTACCTGTGTTCTTAACAATCTTTGATGTTCGCACCAGTGTACAGGGTGTCTGTGCTGTGTGTTGTTACACAGACATAATACCTAGTTCACTGCGCATATAGTGGTAGCATCTTAACATTTGTTGTAAGCCTATCATTGTCTAATATCTATTTTTATAAAACCTTACATGCTCACTACTGAATAGTAGCAGAAGTATTACAAGCTTTATATATATGCTTAACGGAGAGTTGTGGAGCAAGTCTAATAGCTGAATCTCCTGAACGCTGCTTATGTTGATTACGTTACATTCCAGAAATGCATCATCTTAGTAAAAATAGTAGATTTTTAACTAGAAACTGAGCCAGACAACCCTTTTGGAAAGTTTTGATGAAAACAACAGTTTTGCAAAATTCTAAGGATCTGGAGGCAGAGTCTAGTAAGAAAAAGTGTCAGAAAACCTTAGATTTGGAAGAAACTCCTAGGCCTTTCACTTACTTATTACACATATTGCCAGAGCTTAACCCCAATAATTACTTTGAAATAAAAGAAAGATTTGTAGTGCTATTTTAAAAGTGAAAAAGCTGAAGAATCTTTCAGCTGTGCTTTTTTCAGTAATATGTTAGTTCACCTACTAGGTACAATAATAATTTATGAGAAAGGGATTAATACATCATCTGAGAAGCTGAGGTCAAGTATGTACTTATTTGATTTCTATAGCAATCAAATCAGATACATAAGATATTTTATAACCATTATTTAGCTCCCAGTTCAGGTTTGATGATTTTTCACTTCTGTCTGTGGCAGTTAACTATGCTAAAGAGGAGTTCAGTGTGTCTCAATGGAAAAAAACCCACAGTTTTTCTCCAGAGGAAGGCTAAGCCCCATCTAAAATTAAAAACAGATCAGTCAGGTGGTTCATCAATAAATATATACCATCTTCTGCAGTGCTACATGTGACCTGAGGCTTTGGGAAGCATGAGCTCACTCTGAGGTAGACAGACAAAGCACAGTTGAGTTATAGTCTCTTTTTAAAAGCAAAGATTGTCTTCTAATTTATTGAGGCAAGAGATAATTAATTCTCAGATTCAATACAGGGAGCCAAAGAATTGTACTCCATGTTTCCATCCCAAAATAAGACTTAAAACTAGAAGTTGAGGAAGCAGGAGGGTGTATAACAAAGTAAAACTGAATTCTGGGGATCATCAGACTTACACTCAAAAGCTCATGGAGAAATCTGTCTGCAGATGTAACATCTCTCATGTTACAAAAAAAACCCCCAAAAACCCAACCCCTCTCATTCCAATTTTGTTCCACCCTCTAGGGGGAAAGCAGGAGCATCATTTTTCTTTTTCTTCCTTCCTTTCAGTCGTCTTATGGGGAACTGCAATCTTTTAGGTGATAATACTGCCAAACTGTTTTTCCACATACATAGCTGAAGATGTTGATTGCAGAACAGCGCAGCTCTTATGACTGTGAACCTCACATTTCTCTTTTATCTGTCTTATCTTTTTAAGTGTATCAATGCCATTGTATACCAGGTTTCGGTGATGGTATGTTTTTTCTGCTTAATGGAATAGATCGCAGTGCAGGCCCTCTAAATCTCTAGCCTAAAGGCAATTCTCTTCCGCCTGCTGCCATCCTTTTCTGTAAGGTAAGAATATACAGAGGTTGCTTCTTGTTTGTCAGAACTAAGAAGCAGAGACAACTAGCAGATCTATGCTAAACATGCACTTCTTATTTCACTTTTAAAAGCTTAAAAAAAAAGCAGACTATTACACTCTTGGACGTTTTTGTTGCAAAAGAAGGCCTTCCTGTCTGTAGATTTTCTTCACACAACACTGGCTGCCTGTTTTCTGTGTTATCCATATTCCATTTTGATGGAACAACTGGATGAGGGAGAAAACGGGACTCAGGCTGGACTGGAAAAGCCAGGTCAGTAATTAAGGGAAATCATTTGCAGCATTGCTAGAAAACCCTAGAACAGTAAATTGTCTTCTATATATGGACCCAGATTAGTTGTGCTTTGTTTCGCTGAGATCAGGGCTCCTTCTTGCCTCCTCTTTTGGCCTCCTTCATGTTGACATGAAGTGTGGGAATAACCGTGTGCCCACAAATTTCTCTCTCTCCAAATGGGTAGCTGCCTGGTTGGCAAGTATGAACAGGTAATCTGAAAATACTTAGGCAAAACCTCATCGTTTCACTCTAATTTGAAAGGTGTCTTCAAAAAATATGCATAGCCTGGATAGCTTAACATGATTCTGAATTGAGCTTTCTGTGTAGGAACTGACGTTTCATCAGACTTGTGCATGTTAAGTGCATGTAGATTCTCCTCCCTCTCCCCCATTTTTAATTAAACATCCAATCTGGTTTTCAGCAGTCAATTCTCTGTGTAGTTTATGGTAGTAAATTGTATCGGTAGTCATTGTTTTGTCGTGCAATAAGCTATTGCTAATTGGCATTTCCTCTTTAATAGACTCTGTTAAGAATTATGTTAAAATAATTGCTGCCAGAAAGCGCAGTACAGAACTCTTAATTACTGGCTAACAGTTCTGTCCTTCAGATCCTTCCTCCAAGCTATGCTTTCATAGAGCATATGCTTTTAATTTGAATTCAGCTCCGTAAAACTCAGGAGAATCTATTGTCTATCAAAGCCAAACTCATAATAGCAAAGAATTTGTCACAGCAGATCAGACCTCAGGTCCCTGTAGTCTGGTGCCATGCCTCTGGCAGTGGCTATTTCTTGATATTTTAAAAGAAGGTAAATCTCTTCCCAAATTGCTAATGCATCTTATCCATTTGTGTGACACTGCACATTTCTTTCTAAACCTTGCAGTTCATTGTCTACACCCTGAAGCATGAGATTTGATTACCCTTATTATCTTAGCTTGCATAGCTACAAATGTTATTAGCAGTCGTAAAATTATTCAGTTCTTTTTAAAAATGTAGCTATGGTTTTTATCTCAATGACATGATCTGGCAGCCAATTCCATTGACTGTGTAACAGAAATGTTTCTTTATATTGTTTCTGCATTTACCGTTCTTTCATGTAAAACTCCTTTTATTTTATGTGATAGAGGAAAGAGCAACCTGATCAGATTTTGATATATCCTACCTAATTATGAATACCTGTATGAAATTCCCTTTAAGTTTCATATAATTTTGGGTGCTAGAAAGTTCTGAACTTCATTCTTTCTTTTATTCCCTTCTATTTTGGTTCAGCCTTAGAACCAATCAATTATTTTTCTGTGATTTTTTTTTTTCCCCTGTTACAATTTTTAACTGGACATTAAAACAGGACATTAAAATGTACCTGTTGTATGATCTGAGGCCTGTATTTTTTGATTTTATATCCCTCTACTGTTTTTTGAAGACAAAATTGTTTTGCCATTTTTCATCATGGTGCAAAGCACTTTAGTAAAAGAAAAAGAATACATAGTCTGTCTTCTGAAGAATCTTATTTCTAAGTTAATGACTGTAGAATAATTACAAATTTAAAACAACTGAAATTGATGGTCTTTCAGTCTTTTCAACTCAC
>NW_008796051.1:4467239-4481653 GCF_000699145.1 Aptenodytes forsteri
AGACTGTTTAAACTTTTTTCCTAATTTGCGTCACCTTGTGTCTGGTTGAACTGAATTTAGTCAGGCATTGTGACAGATGCTTTCTCTTACATATTTACTAGAAAAGAAAAAAAGGCGAGTTGCTATAGTTGGTATATCCAGAGGCAAATGGAATGACTGCTTGTTATAAAGCATATCTGCAAAAAACTTGCCCACTTTTCATTTTTCCCTGTGAAAAAACTGCTTCACAGTTCCATAGCATACGTTGAGATCTATTTCCTCATGTTTAGCCTCATTTTTCCTAATGAACTTTCATTTTGCTACTTGTAGTATCATTGGAGTTCTTCAGCTATTTGAAGCTAGTCATTGTAAAACTTTCCAGTATTTACTTAAAAAACCCGATAAACGCGCACCGCCACGGTTCCTAACTTGCTGTGCAGTTCCATTTCCAAGTCATTAATAAATAGCGCTCATCTCAATAGCATCCCCAGGAGCGTTCGCTGTCACATTTTCTTCACTTTGAGGGGCAGCCATTTGCCATTACTCATTGTTTCCTATCACTTAACAGTTTTGAATCAATTCCAGGAGTCTGTCCCTTGCCTCATAGTTGTTTATTTTCCTTAATAGTCTCTGATGGAGGGAACTTACGGAAGGCTCATGGAAAACTCATGGAAATTAAGTACGTTGGGTCGTTTAAGCAACTATTTCAGCAACTCTGTGGAAAAGAGCTGAGGGAGCCTCTCCTTTTCCTTGTTGAGGACGTTCTGAAAATAACTCCGGTTATACCGTGTGCCACAGATCTTAATCTCAGGTTTGCGTGGCTGGCACCTGGTGTGTGGGGGAGCCTCCTTTTCCTTGTTGAGGACGTTCTGAAAATAACTCCGGTTATACCGTGTGCCACAGATCTCAGGTTTGCGTGGCTGGCACCTGGTGTGCTCCCATCCCGATCCCGTCTGCGGTCCTGCTCAGCGTTTCCTGCAGCCTTACTGGAGAGGAGTACGCACGCTTCGTATTCAGGCTGGCGGAAAGGTGGGTTAACAGCAGAGTGCTACCTGAAGTTCGGCAAACGTGCCCATCGGCAGCAATGAAGTTACAAACAAAAGAGGTGAGGTTGAGATGAGGGCTGTGGCCAGGCAGTTGCTCATGGAAGTGATCACTCATGGGGATGCAAATACTGAATATAGAATAATTCTGCCTTGGATCAGATTCTGACTCTAAGAAATTCTGTATATTTAAGTTATTCATTTTAAAAACATGGCACCGGGTCTTACTAAAATAAAAATCAACTTGATAGATGTCTTTCTAAATGCAGATGAACTGATTATTTGCTGATATTTTTCTATGTAAAACTCCAGCATCATTGCTGTCTTATCTTTGAATCAGTCTTACTGCCAAAACTGATGGCTGGAACAATAGAGATCGCTCTGGAGCAGGAACTTCTATCAGAATCCAGGTCTTATCACAGCTTTAACTGGCAAAGACTGCTATTCATACTGTCATTCATTGATGCTACATAATGGATGGTGTCTGCCTTGCACACCATAGATAACTCACCAGATTAGGAGTTGGGTTTAATTCCACACACTCAGCTGACCCACAAACCACCCAACCTCCCCAAACAAAACAAAAAAATTCAACAACAGCAGAAGATAAATCATTGATGATTTAGGATGTCTGAATGTGTGACTTCCTTTTTCACACCAATTGTCATTGGGAATGTTAGCGTACCCACTTCTGATTAAGGCTGTTAAATACTGTTTCCCAATAAAAACTGTGACAATGTAATACTACCTATAATTTTCCCACAAGCAAGTAGCATACAAAACCACAATCTGTGTGCAGTTGCAGTGATTATTTTTTATTAACATGAAATAATTATTCCTGATTTTATTCCCTTCGTATGTGTGAAACATGCCATAAATTAACAAAATACATGTATGTATTCACTGCCAATAGTGCATGGTACTTATGGTTTATGGTTTTTCATGAGTAGGCCTGTAGAAATAGGCTGAAGGTGGTGTCAACAGTACAACATGCTTTATAGAATACTGACAGGGAAAGTTATACTGGCAATAATAGCTGCCATTTGATCACCATCATAATTTTTCGAATTGTTGTCACTTAACTGATGAAAGATACACTTAAAGTGAGTAACAGGCTTTTTTTCTTGTTTATACCTTTAAATAAATAATAAATCATATTCCCTTTTGAAAATTTTTCTGTCTGTAAAAGGATTGAAACTAACGTAGGACAGTAAGGAGAGGAAGTCCTTCAGTATGTGATTCAGAGATTCCCCTCTGAGTCATTGGTATTTAATTTTTTTTCATCAGGAACCAAATTGCAAAAGAGCTCCAGGGACACCATTTTGTAAGACCAGGGAGACACAATCTTCCCAGTCCTTTTTCTTGTCCTGGGAATTAAAATGTGGGCTGAGAGAGGCTGCTCTCCTTCCAGCTGGGCAGAAGAAGAGGGGCTGTTGTGACATGCAGCCTTTATTCCCTGCACCTGGCTCAACCTACCAGCTACTAGAAGAAAGGGGAAATATACTGCAGTCTCTATTCAGTTGCAGTAAATGACTTCCTTCCTCCGTCACAATAATGGAAAGAATTCTGTATTTGAATCACAGTTCCTTCCTAGGACTCATCCTGGACTGATGCTATGGACTGCTTATTGTATGTCTTGAGTAAAAGAGGCTTATGTTCTCCATTAATTCAGATCGGAGCTATAGGACCTACTTCCTCCAGCAGTAAAAACAGTGTATATGTACATTATCTGACTAAAGACTTAATACTTCATGTGTATAAAAATGATCAAAAATGTTTTTTATGTGACATGCAAGTGGTAAAGGGGAATTTCAGGTACATGCTTAATAGTTCCCTGTTGATCTTGTCAAGTGAGTAATTGCTCCACAGCTAAATAATGCAAATTAATTTTTTTCTTCTCTGTGTTCAATTTAACCAGTGTTTAATTTAACTAGTATGGTGGTGTCCTGCTTGGTCAGAACGCTGTGTGGCTATTCCTATACAGACTTTTTTTTCTTGTCCTGATAAATGCTCATTTTATCTACACGAGTTTAAATGAAATTGCACTTGCAATTAGTTCCAGTGTCTCTTGCCCATGGGAACACAAACCTCAGCCTTTCCTAGGGGTTACACTGAAGCCTGTTGGGGGAGGATGGCTGCAGCTCATCCTTTCTTTGCTAAAAAACAGAGGTGTTTTCTTTGTACACTATTTTGGGCAGCCATGGCTCCCCCTCAGCTCCTCTGTTGCTTTGACAAAGGCAGCAGGAATTCTGTTTCAGGCCACTCTAAGTACTATATCCCAGTGTTATATTGTAGCATATTTTTTCCAAAATGTTGCATGATAATATTTCCACAAAACTGTCCTGATCAGAAACGCTAGGCCACGGTTTGCTCCCTCCTGTTGTTTCCCCCGGGTCACGGTGGCTTAGACACAGGTTTGTGGCAGTGCAGGACTTGTCTGCCACAGACAAGATAGTATGGTCTCAAACTTGCCTTAAACTAACAGTGTTTTAAATTCTTTTTTTGTGTGTGTGTTACTTGAGACCTGTGCCTGACAATGTATTCAGTACGAGATGGGTGAAATACCAAGCCATTTAGACTGGATGGCAGCATACCCTTCACCCTTGAAAGCCTACGGTTTGATCTAGGAGGCATTCTAGATGTCTCTAAGGCTATCATACACTGCTGAAGGCAGCAAAATATTTAACAGAGTAATAACATAAATTGGCAGTGGTGGGGGGTGACGAGAGTGCTTTGGTAATGACCTGAAACAACTTCTCATTCTTTGGCATGTCTGACTTGAGAAGGGCTGTCTTCCTCCTCGCTATCAATACTGGATAAAATATCCTCATTGCTTTACTGCAGCCTTCTCAGGTTGAGAGTGCTGAAGATCAAGTAAGCTGCGCGTGTTCTGCTGGAGCACGCAATCAGTATGCAGAGTTCAGTGAACCTTTTAATTGTAAATGGCATATTCATTTTCACCTTCGTAGCAATGGTCTGTCTTCTACTTCTCCTTAATTCTTTGTTATTTTTTTAGGTTCTTCTTTGGGCTTTTCTGGTGCTCCTAAACTCTCCCTAGTAAATCTTTTTATACAGAGAATTCGTTCTTTCCAGTGGTGGCAGTGCAGTGAGTTGCCCAGTGCAACCACTAATTGTTCCAGGTGGTCCTAGACTAGATGCATTTTTGATTGGTACTTTTAAAAATTTTTTTAATGTCAAAAAATGTATTTGCTTTTTTTCTGTTTTGCAAACAATGAGAGGTTGTTACTATGCAAACAGTAAATGTCCTTGTTAAAGAAACACGAGTGGATGTGGTTTTCAAATTGTGACTACATTTAATGTAAAAGTATTAAAATATATGTTTCTGTATCTGCCCTTAATATGATCAGCGAATGAAGGGGAAAAAAAAAACCCGCTTCTGGATATTAAACTGCTTTCAAGCATTCTTTATTTTTATACAAACTAAAATTGTAATAAGATGAGCTAACTGTATCATTAAAAACATCTACTGGAGAGAAGGTAAAACAACTCAGAATTAAAAGAAAAAGGCTGTTCAACCGGGAACCTTACAATCAACTGTGAACATATTTCTAAGTATGAGGCATTACTTTTTGAAATAAATACTTTCATTCTAAGCTTTTTCTGAAAGGCTGTTACGCATGTGTGTGTGTACATACAGATATATTAAAAAAAAATATATATACACACGCGCATACACATCAAGGATAGTCTCACTAGGTTCTTTCTTGCTTTGAAGACGGGAGTTGCATTAAAATAAAAATTCCATTCGGGTTATTATCTCCTCAGCTGTCTGTGCAGACCATGGGGTTGGCCTGAGAATATTCTCATTACATGTGCTGAAGCAGTTAGTCAGTGATTGATGCTATATTAATTCACAGCACAGACGCTTTGCCTTTGTTACCGAACATTAGACAAATTAGTTCTTACAAATTCACATCCCACCCCCACTGCATCCAAGCTCGCCACTCTGGCTGGTTAGTATTGCTAATAACCTTCATTCAGAGCGAACCGAAGCATTAGGAAGGAGGAGTTTGCTAAAGGAAGAGGCAGAAAACGGGCAGCAGCCACTGGGGTCTAACAATACATTGCAGGGCTCTAGTTGTTTGCCAGCACAGCTCAGCACAGTAATGACAAATGATCTTTTCATTGTCAGACCCCCCAAATTAATTTTCCCTCCCACTTTTCATGAGGCCACATTCATCACGTAGATTGCGTTAAATGTACTTTTGACAGGACAGAAAAAGATGAGCAGTAAAATAATTTGATTCTAGTAGCTTCTTATCTGGGGAAGTAAACCAATGGAATGATACCTGTAAGGGTAAATATTTCTGTAAATGTTCCTGAGATAAATCTGCATTCAGATTTTTCACAACGTCTGAGCATAGGGTGAAGCACAAATGAATGAGTGAGAAAGCAGTGGAAGGAAGGTGGAGGAACATCTTTAGCTGTTCCTACTGACCTGGGAGTTAAGCCTTGCTTTGTACAGAGGGCACGGCAGCTGAAATAGAGTGTGTACCATTTATGTTTGTAATATGTAGAGAATAAAATTGCTCTTTTTTTATTATCTGCTTTGAAGTTAATTAGTCAGACATGGTTTTCAAGTATGCTTTTATAACTCCTCATTAAGTTTTTGCTGTACATTGTCTCTTTTTGGCTGTTTAGAAAGATGTAGAAAATTGTGTTGTATGGAGGATAACCAAGAGATTTGTCAAGGTCAGGAGAACCACTGGAGCACAAGAAGGCAGGGGAGCCCCAGCACAATCTAGTTATCTGAAATATTCTGCTTGTGGCTGGATTAAGTCACATTAATTGAGCATAAAAGCAGTGTTTAGTGCTTAGAGTGCGACTGAGTTGATGTAAGGATTCTTGTGCATCAAAATGCAGGAAATGCGCTTACTGCAAACTTGCAAACTTGTCTTTGATATTTTCAGTATATGATTCTCCCTCCATATTTTGCTTGTGTCTGTTTAAAATAGCCTTAACTGAACTGAAAACTACAGCTGTCTGGCCACAGGTCATATTCAGCACAAAATGCCTTACTGTTAGACTAGGTGCTCCACAGATGCAAGACTGTTTGGCCTCTCTTCATTCCCACCAGCACCGGCCTTTGTTAAAGACAGCCAAAATGTCTTCCATGTCTTCCATATTACATTGGTACTTACTTGATCCACGTGGTCCAAACATCTCCGAACATTTTCACATTTTTCAGTTGGCTTCCTGATCTGTTGCTGACATCCCACATAGTGGAGCTGCTTGTTATTCTCCTGGAATCCTGATGCTCGTTTTCCCTAGGGTTTGATGCTGATAGCATGTGAGCCACGCAGAGCTTCAGGTGTGGTGCAAATGCGAGTTAAATATACAGATGCACTTTTCTTCAGGGGCATATCATTCACAGGTTGCACTCTTTCACTCATCTCTCACCACTTCTGCTCCTATGCCTGAATATATCATTTCGGAATTCTTTGGTGTTCAGTATAATGCATTGGCAATAACATACTTTAGTAAATTTTATATATATATATATATGAAAAAATGTTGACGTAATTTATACTTCAGCAATTAACTTTACATCGAATATTATTGACAGTTGTAGCCAGGGTTTGTGTCCCTGGTAAATCTTCTGTGCTTCTTTTCAATAGTGGCAGGGGGGGTGGAAGATAGGTGGAAAAAGGTGGAGTAGAAAAGTTCCCATGATCTGTACAGGTTGTCTGTTAATCAGTGGATTGCTTGGAAAACAAAATCTTTGAACTTTTAACGTTACAGAAATAGCACCTAATTTTTGTTCAAAAAGGTGGTAGAAAAGTTCCCATGATCTGTACAGGTTGTCTGTTAATCAGTGGATTGCTTGGAAAACAAAATCTTTGAACTTTTAACGTTACAGAAATAGCACCTAATTTTTGTTCAGGTACATTTGGAAGGACTGTATTTGTTATGAAGACCATTGTATTTAATGCATCATTAAAAAAGTATGCATATTACAATCCCTATTTATGATAGACACCAAAAACATTTTTTGTTCTATTTTCCTTCAAAGTTACAGGAAAAAACCTATTACATTGTCATAGACGAACAAGTATTTCAGCATTATTTCTGTATTGCATTATTCTTTTGCTGGTGACAACTAGCTAATACCGCATTAGTGAATGCAAACTATATGTTTACCTTTATGCATAGCCACAGTATTAAACAATAAGGCTGTGAAGCCAAGGAAATGGAAATGAAAATAGCTTCCAGGCAAAATTAATAAAAGGGTGGTAAAGCAGAATTAGAGTGAGTTGCTCACTTGCTTTAAAGGTCATTGCCCATCTTCTTGCCAGAAAAGATATAGGGCAGAAGCAATCACTGCAAAACTTGCCTGTTTTCCTTTTCTTTTACTGGGGGAGGGTGTGTGTTGGGTTTTTTTTTGAGGTGGGAGGAAGCATTCTGATGTCTGTCTTGGAGTTCTCCTGTTTACCTTTTTATGTAATTAGGCAGACCAGATTGGTATTTAGTCTTGTTCTGACAACAGTAAATTAGGCTTAACTCTTTAATTACAATGAGAAGGAAATCACCTTTCTGATATCCTTCAATTAGCTCAAACAGCTGTTAAGTTATAATTAAAATTTCACATGGATCATTTGAGTTTTTGGAATGTTTCCATTTAATATAAAAAAACATTTGCATATATGCATTTGCTTTTCAACAACCTTTTCTAATCTGTCGATGCTGTACCAGGAATACTGATACTATATTAAGCAATATCTTTCTGGCTTTATGAATAGACAGCTGGTTCTAGGAGAATGAAAAATGGAAATAGTAGAAGGTGAACAGAAAATACCAAAGCTCCAAGGTGCACTGGAACTAGCTCAAAAATAAACTTCCTTTTCTCCCATCTTCTTTCTCTTTTCTCATGCTCTTTGAGATTCTGATATGATCTTTAAAACAGTGAGCAATACTGTTTGGAGATGAGCAATAACATAAACACATATACCCATTCTTCTCTCTCAACCTCTTGCACCTTTTAAGGATCCAGACCTGTAGATATTTTGATTTAAATAACTGTGAAGAAATATTTCACATCCTAAAGAGAATTGTATTCCGATCTTAAACAACAAAAAATCATAAAATACCACATTTTACTCAATGGATAAAAATTTGCTTTTGTAGTAGCTCTTGCTGCTGTCTGAATCTAGGTGCTCAACCAGTGGTGAGGACTTCAGCAGCATGCAGAAATGGATTATATCAACAGTGGCAAGCACTGTTAAAACCTTGCAACAAAACATTCTGGATGTTTGAAAGTGAGTTAACCAGAAACTGAATTGGACTACTCAGCATGCTAAGACAAGAAGCGGTCTCCATACAATTTGTTGCTTCTAAATTACTTAGAACAGTAAGTTCAGAGAACGTCACAGGTGGATAGATTTGCCAGGTATGAGAAAAATAGAAAGAACATCATATGTGATAGATAGCTCTTTGTGATTCTCCTTTTTCCTCCTCTCTAGTCTCAATGCTTCACTAGTGGTCTAGTTTTTCATGACTTGAAGGTACTTTACCACATTCTGAATTTGGGCTCTACAAGGTCCTCATTGAGTCAGTAATTTCTGTCTGTTTTCTGAAGAATAGGTTTTTTACTATTCCGCATCTGATACTCGTTTGCGTGTCTTTATACATTTTCACTCTAATTTCTGTTATTTTCACCAAATAATTCAAGAATTAAAGCTAGGTTTTGTTCTTTTGTATGTGTGTGTGTTGGGGATGGGAGGGTTTATCAAAGTTATCTTTGCTTTTTTTTTTTTTTCTGGGCAGAAGCAAACTTCTTTTATGTAGCTTTTTCTGAGCCTGGTTATTTGAAACGGTGGAAGTTCGGGGGCCTGGCAGTATGTGTGATAGCTTGCAGAATTCAATTTTGTTGTGCACATTGACAAGGTAAAAGCACATACAAGTCTTAAAGGATGGGATTACCATAACATTTCTTCCTTCAGTCAATTGCATCTCCTTTTTTCTTCATCCCTTTCTCTCTTTTCCTGTAGTTAATGCTGAGATTAGTTCTGTCTTAATTTTCTTTGAAGTATTACCGTACCATTGGGTGCTATTAAGTATTATATACTAAAGATATATTGGTTGCTTAGGTCAAGTCACGCACCATCAAGAACTTCCAGTTTACTGGAGAGAAGGAAATTTTTGAAGTCTTGCTTCTAGAAATTGTGCAGTGTGATTTCAAATTATTTTATCAATTTTATGAACTAGTTGATTCATTAAATTGATGGCTTTTTAAATTGATCTTCAGATTCGTAATATGGGAGGATGGTGGTCTGTCTTTCTGTGTTCCTGTTGCACTTCTATTTGCATTTTAATTTTGGTGTCTTCTTTAAAGAGCCACATTTAGCCAAAATGATTCTCTGCTGCTATTAGAAAGCTCCCAGATTTAGTTTTCTAGTTATTTTACTGAAGAGTGTCTCTTAGGATACAATACCTAAATACTTATTTTTCAAGATTATATATCAGGATTTTAAATTTCTGAGTATGTAACTTTTTCTTAGACTCCTGGGTTTGTGGGAGCTCTGAAGAGGTGTATATATGTGTGTAGATCACTCTCTCACGCTGAGTTGGGGTAGCTGTAGTACAATTTTTGGGGGTGTAGAGGAAGTATGTGAATAGTTTCCAATGGCATTTTCACCTCATGGGAGAAGGTTTTTGCATTTTGGAGGATATCTGTCACTTTTACTGATATTATGAATTCTTGCTCAATGTTTTCATCCTTTTCTGTGGTTTGACTAATTTATTTCAGAGCTATTGAAAGATGCATGGAGAATGACAATTTGTCATTTGGAGTGCCTGCTTTTATGAGCTTTTGCAGTTCATTTTCAAACTTGGACATAGGCTCCTGTGTGTTTATTTACTCAGTAAAGGAGGGAAGCTGAACTTGGACATAATTGCAGGTGTCTTATCTTCAAAGGCAGAGTTCCTTTGGTACAAGTTGTGAAGAGCCCATACCTGAATTATAAATGGGTGCATTGTTATGCAGTTACCAGCTGTTATTATTTGGGGAGGAAAACAATACAAGAGTGAAGGCTGAGAGGACAAACATTTATTCAGTGAGGCATGAAGCCTTGGCACCCAGCTTTTTGTTTCATTTGTCTGTAGCTGGGTAAGTTTGGATATGGGCAGACGTAGCAAGTGCAGTAAAAATTTTGCTTAGATTTTTCTTTTTTTTTTTTTTTTTTTTCCCCGGGGCTTCTTTTTTTTTTTTTTTTTTTACCCTGGGAGCAACGACATTTTACATGAACTGCAAGGATTGCATTGCTAAGTTTAAAGACATCTGCTTTCTTAAGAATTTCTTAGAAACCCTGAGTTGATTTAGTTCTTTAAAATTTAAGTTTTGTAATTTTTGCTGTATTAAACAGTAGATTTTTATGTCACCTGGATGCTTCTCCAAAGCTTGTACCACGTACGCTCTTGTGGAAGAGGATGTTGTTGTCATTTTGTCTAAATCAACTTAATAGAGCAATATTGTTACAGATGTGCAGGCTGGCGTGTAGGCAAAACCTTCTATTATCATTGACTGCTTAACAGAAAGCAACAAGGTGCTCATTTTCATATGGAGAGAGGCTCAGCGTTATGTTCCCGGCTTTAGATTTTTGATGCTGGTGCATAACATAATACTTTAATATTTGCATATCATCAGTTTTATCATAGTGTAACACCATTATGACAAATGGCACTAAGCTAGAGTAACCCAGTGGAAAGTCAAATGCGATGTGTTTTGCCTTATTTAGTACAAAACATGAGTGTTTAAAAATACATTTATCAGTGTAATTAAGGGGCATGCACTGGGACTTCGACTTAAGTCCTAACCAGGATAGTTGAAAATGGTCTGCATGTATATTGTGTGATTAAAGATTTTTAAATAGACTTTGATTACATCTCAAACCCAGTAAAGATCACGAGTGAGTGTAAAACTGCGTATCTTCATTTTCCAGTGCCTACATTGCATTGATTAGCAATACCATTTGCAATGTGCCACACAAACTGATGCAGCTAAATTGACAGAAAGGAGAAAACAGCATTATCTAGTGTCTGCCATGTTCCACCAGACAAGCTTTTACAGTTCTGACGTCCAAAGGCTTAAAATATTTTAATAGAGCCCTGGCTTGTAATAAAATTTGAGAGCCAGGCATAAGTAATTATGTCTTATATTTACGTTAAGTCGTTGAAAATGCTAATAAAACATATTTGTGGGTTTTCCCTTTAATGAATGTAACAATAAAACAAAATCATTGCACAAGTCCCCCACTAGCTTTAAAACCCTAAAAGAGGAGGTTCATCAGTGTCTTGATATCAAGCTTGTTTGTTGTGAATTATGGCCATTTTTTGCAATAAAATTTGGTTTGGTGGAAGAAATGGATGTGCAAGCCTGGTTTTATTAGTGTGACTAAATATTGTGGAACTAAAACAAGGAAATTCTTGCATACTGTCACAATTTGGGGCCATATGGATCATAAACTCCTCTACGCATATTTCACTCGCAGACTTCAAATGGCATTATCTCATCACAGAGAGGGGAGCAAGGAATACACTTAACTTAAATTTAGAAATTGTTCTCGTTACTGAATGTCAGATAAAGGTGAAGCTTTTAAATAGGAGTCTCCCTGATTTACTACCTTTAATGTGCACAGGAAAGGATGTGCGAAGCACATCATTAGTGTGACAGGGTGAAAGGGGCAACATGTTTCTTCTGTTACAATGGAAAGAGGATGAATCTGGCACAGCTCTGATGTCAGAACCTCCATCACCTTTCTCACAGATGATGTAGATTTTAATTGTACTCTGGGCTGATTCTCATCGCACCAGCTCCTACGTGACATTGAGATAGATGAAGCCATTTGTTGGCATTATCAGAGCCAGCTGTGTGCTTGGCTGCAGCTACAGTAGGCATTATATCTCATGCATAATCCTCTCATTGAGAGAGGATCACAAGCATCTGAACCATATGGCAAATAATTTTATTATGATCAAAAAAAGGACTCTTGAAGCTAGTTAAACAGAAGAGTCCTTGAAATTCAATCAGAAGAGGTTTTTATTTTCATGTAGCATTATCATCTTAAATTAATTTTTAGCTCTGCCATCATCTGTGAAATACAGGAATTTTATTTTTCCCCAAAAGTAAGAAATTAATGTAATTACAAGAAACAGCGAGCAGAATTGCATAGCTTGATTTTCTTTGATGCCTGAAGAGTGCCTTGTAGGTGTTAATGTCTTTTTTCACTAATTACACACTCGTATCACTCAGAAGCCCAAATAGGAAGTAGCAAGTGCCTGAAATTAAAGTTGGGGAAGGGGAGAGAATCGTGCACATTAAGCCATGGGAGTGCTGTGTTGATGTCTTAATGCCTTGCTTCCTGAGGGCTGTTACCATTCCTAGAGATGAAAATATACAGCTGTAGTAAGAGCTCATAAGCCATTGTTCTTTACACTGAAAAAAAAAGAAATCATGTTTTAATTAAGTCAATGCAAATGGGTGATGAGGAAAAAGAGAGAGGCTTCAGCTCTGCGCAGAGTTACTGCTGGGCAGCCGGGAGGGAATATGGGCATCAGAGACAACAGCAGCCAACCTTTTTAGCCTAGGAATAAGTGATAGCAACTCTCAGCAGGATGAAGGTATTGCTCAGAGGCCTGGTCTTGTTTCCTTTTGAATATACAAGGAAAAAATTGATATCTCTGGCCTCCCCTGGACATACCAGCCGTCATACCGAGAGGCATGTACCAGCTCAGGACAGGGGTCCATGGCTGCTGGAGGATGCTTTGTTGACTGGGAGGCAGTGTCTGCTGTTTCAGAGCTACAAAGGCAGAAGGCAATAACACGAATCGCGCAGCGTGTGAATAGACTGCGCCTACTGGAAAAGACGTGTGCTATTGAGAACTTGGCCCTGGGGACACAACCAGTTTCCATGGGGCATCTGGTAATAATGCGCATGGCCTATCAGCAACTTTCATGCTGCAAACTTATGGAACATAAATAAAGACTCACCAGAGCCAAATGGCAACAGCTGCCTTATCTGGAGGATACCTTTTTTATTTGGTACTTTACTGACAAATAATAAAGCCTTTAATTGGGCTGTGGGAGGAATATAGCCATGTAATTTACAGGACCTTTAATTTTCTAGTGCTGCATGCCTGAAGCAGATTGGGGTTGTTATCGCAGCCTTGTGAGTGAAGCAGAGGTCCTGGCTGAACCACTGAAGTACTGTGAAATGTGCATCTTTATTCATGCATTTTACACAGCTGGTGAGTGAGCCAACTAGGGAAGACACCCTGCTGGACCTGTTGTTTGAGAACAGAGAAGGACTTGTGGGTGATGTGATGTTTGGAGGCTGTCATGGGCACAGCGATCACAAAATGATAAATTTTCAATTCTTGGGGAAGTAAGGAGGGGGGTCAGCAGAACTGCTACCTTGGAGTTCCGGAGGGCGGATTGTGGCCTCTTTAGGAGACTGGTTGACAGAGTCCCTTGGGCGGCAGTCCTGAAGGGCAAAGGAGTCCAGGAACACTGGACATTCTTCAAGAAGGCTGAACAGAGAGCTTTGGCTGGAACTCAGGAAAAAAAGGAGAGTTTATGACCTTTGGAAGAAGGGGCAGGCAACTCAAGAGGACTACAAGGATGTTGTGAGGTTATGCAGGGAGAAAATTAGAAGGACCAAAGCCCAACTAGAACTTAATCTGGCTACTGCCATAAAAGACAATTAAAAAATGTTTCTATAAACACATTAGCAACAAAAGGAGGGCTAAGGAGAATCTCCATCCTTTATTGGATGTGGGGGGAAACATAGTGACAAAGGATGAGGAAAAGGCTGAGGTACTTAATGCTTTCTTTGCCTCAGTCTTTAATAGTAAGACCAGTTGTTCTCCAGGTACCCAGCCCCCTGAGCTGGAAGACAGGGACAGGGAGCAGAATGAAGCTCCCATATTCCAAGGGGAAATGGTTAGCGACCTGCTACACCACTTAGACATACACAAGTCTATGGGGCCGGATGGGATCCACCCAAGGGTACTGAGGGAGCTGGTGGAAGTGCTCACCAAGCCACCTTCAATCATTTATGAGCAGTCCTGGCTAACCGGGGAGGTCCCTGTTGACTGGAACTTAGCAAATGTGACGTCCATCTAGAAGAAGGGCGAGAAGGAGGATCCGGGGAACTACAGGCCTGTCAGCCTGACCTCAGTGCTGGGGAAGGTTATGGAGCAGATCAACTTGAGAGTCATCACACAACACGAACAGGCCAACCAGGTGATCAGGACCAGTCAGCATGGGTTTATGAAAGGCAATTCCTGCTTGACTAACCTGATCTCCTTCCATGACAAGGTGACCTGCTTAGTGGATGAGGGAAAGGCTGTGGATGTGGTCTACCTGGACTTCAG
>NW_008796051.1:4482772-4533459 GCF_000699145.1 Aptenodytes forsteri
TGTGGCGCTTAGGGACATGGTTTAGTGGTGGACTTGGCATTGCTAGGTTAACAATTGGACTTGATGATCTTAAAGGTCTTTTCCAACCTAAACAATTCTATGATTCTATCATTTAAAAAATGTTTGTGTGTGTCTTGGGGGAAGAAGAGGAACAAGGGGAGGAACGCTGTTTCTTCTGCAATAACGTGGTGATTAAGAATTTGCGACTTCCGTTACTAAAATGAGAGTCAGCAAAAAATCCCCAGCCCAGCTATTGCTCCGGAGGCTTCCCCTGCAAACCACCCATCACTCTCAGCAGGATGCGAAGCAGAGCTGTGCTCGCTGAGCGGGCTAACAGGGAAGGATTGCCTTTTGCTGCAGCAGCTGCTGAACTGAGACTTTCTGGATCATGAATGTATGTAAATATGTCCAACTGTTTGCCCTTCACACATCTTTGGCAAGTTTGGAGTAAAAAATATTGCACTGCTCCATTAGTTTGCTTGCCTATTACCACAGCAGATGCTGCTAAGAGCACTGAGATGTGTTTCTAGGCGAGCCTTCCTGTCTAAAATAGGATAAAGAAATAAAGGCTAGAGGGGCCCCAGATAGCATCTTGAAATGGATATAAAGCAAGCTTTGGCAGCAGGGCATACCACAGTGTCCACTGCAAAGACACAGCGGGTGGGTAGCTCTTCAGTCCATTAAGCAAAGCAGAAGACGGTTGTGGCTTCTGTGTGTTTGTTCCTTTCTGAACTCTCTCTCCAGCAGAATAACAGCTATTTTGGAGAGTTTGTACGGGTTTGATTCCTGACTGTATCTGCTGAGTGGCTAAAACAGCTGCATTTGGATGTCAAGCTCTTTTTCATAGGGATTTCACTGGCAATGAAGGTTCTGTATAAATAATGGATGAAGAAGGGTGACAGGACCTGAACACTTGGGGCTTGACAGATTATCTTGTGATGTATTACAATTAGATATGCTTCAGTGTCACTTCATTTATTCAACTAGTAAAGGTGCATAACTCTTAGATCCATTTGGAGGTGGATTTATTCAGAGCCTTAGTCATGTCCTCTTGAAGTTTGGAATTGATTTTTGAACATTCTTAGCAGCTTTCTAAATCACTTTGCTCTTAACATGTATGTGATTTTTTCCTCATCGTTTTTAAGTACTTGGGATTTTATTAGCACATACAATAGATGAGTTTGTTTATTTTTTGAAATCTGTGGTTTGTTTACTTTGCTCAAGGCAGGTAGTAGCTAAACGAGAGACCACTTTGTCAATTAGCTGGTCAACAGATCAAATTGGCCTTTGGGAAGGATTTGTCTGGGTTGTTTGTACAAGAAGCTGGTAGATAATAAGCCCCAGCCACCTTATACTAAATGGTATTACCTGTAATTGGGACATCTAGCTAATAGGAAAAAAGATTAGCAAAAATGTTGCATGCCTTTTTGCTTTTTAAATAGTGGTAATGAAAAAGCCTGGCATGGAAGGATGTGGAGTAAAATGCTGCAGGAAACGTGAGATCTCAGATCTGACTTTGTTGCAAATGGGGCCTCTCAGACTGTTGGGTTAAAGCAGAAAAGTGATTAGTGTTACGATCGCTATAACTTTCTAACCTACTTGAATGCTTTAACCCTGGTTTTCTTTCAGATGTGTTTCTCTCTGTCATAAATGCAGATGTAGAACAATTTGCCTCAAATACCAGGTGTGCCCAGCCTTTCCAGGCTGCTGTAGGCAGGACCTTTTTTCCTTTGAAGTTATCATTTACAAAACAAACTGTATTTGTCTGCTTTGAGTATTTCTTGGCAAAGGGAGCGGGTGTAGGACAGCAGGTGGCCGCAGAACCCAGCAGAAGCTACAATCCTCCAGATAATCAACAATGTCCCCCCCGCCGCCTCCTGCCCCAGCACGTGCCAACCAACAAACATGTTACTCACTCCATAGCAACCTCGTCGTTCTTCAGATAGGAACTTAACACGGTTTGGGGATAAATTGCGCTCATAGCAAAGCTGATCCAAGCCAACAAGGTTTCAGAGCATTTGCTCATTCTTGTAAAAGCTGATGATAATTGATGGACGACCGGCTTGCAGGACCCTGACAGGCTGGTTGCCTGCCCTTTGCACTCTGCCAGTTCAAGCCTTACAAGTGTGAAATAGCCAATTACTGGAATACCTATTGAAAGTAATAGGCCAATGAGCAAATTGCTACTGTGGGACGCAGTGGCTGTGTAGGTGGAAGAACGCCAAGATAAAGTTCTGCTCTAAGCAGCTGCTCTCACCACAGCTTGGTAATGCTATTGGATGACCAAGTGATGAGAGAAAGGTATTTCCCCATTCGAACTGCAAGTGTCCTGCCTTGTATTGACTTAAAGTTTATGATGCATGATACTGTCTTGTTACCCAGGTCCTAATTTGCAGAAATAAATCCTCCTTTTAAAAGGTAGTTAAATAGGTAATAGGGATAGTCACGGCCATAGATTTTGTGCAAAAGCATTAAATACAATTTTTGCTTGGAATGAAAAGTCATATAGTGTGCAGAGTGTTAATACTTGCCAGCCATTTGCTATTGACAGAACAATTTATCTTGATAAAGGACAGTGAAAAATTCCAATCTATTCACTGACATCACATTATCAGCAGTAATATATGACTGCATCTAAATATAAGGTTCAGATCTGATACAGCTGAGGGGTTTCTGGTAATTTTCCTGTAAATATATTGTGTACTGGACAATGAAAAAATGTCGCTTTTACCATGTAATTGGATGACCTATTTTTATGTGAGATTTAAAGTTTTACTGTGTTTAATGGGATAGACCATAATGTTTCCTTTTTGGGTAACCTGTTTCTTTTTATAAGACTTTAGCAATAAAATGGGTATTACCAGGTTTGACAGAGCAGAAATAGCAGACAAAGAAAGATAGAAGCTTAATTATTAGTGTGGTGAAAGAAAGATTCTGTGACCACAGAAACTTGCCACAGGGAAAAAAAAATCTATCTGAAAATATTTTTGTGAAGATGTCTGCTGTCAGTAGTTAGCTTAATGTATATAGTATGTCTTCTTTTTGCCAGGATAGGAATGCTTATTGGTAACTTTTAGGCATGCGCTTCTTAGCTTTCTTAGCAAAAAGATACGATTCATAATTTTAAATCGTATTAAGAACCTGGCTTATTTAATTCAAAATATATTAGAAAGAAAAGTGGCGAGTGGCAAGTAGCTTTGGAGGACGAATTTCAAAAGCGGTTGGCAAATTATTTTATGCAGTCCATGATTCTGTAATCGGAAAGCAACCATTGTGTAAAGGCCATAAGTGTAAATGAAGCTAGTGCCAGCGCTCTGCATAATCCATTTTTTCAGTTGCCAGTCACTTGTTTGGTGCTGAAAAGAGAAATGACAAATGACATCTTGCTGTTTGCTTTGAATCTCCTATTAACAATTACCAAGTCCATTTTAGATGGAAAGAATAGAAGATTGATTCATTTGATATTAAACACGGATCAGCCTCAAAAATAAGATTATCATTTCAATCAGGGCAAAGTGTAAAAAAATGTGTGGGCTAAAGACAGGCATTTTGATCGTGATCGCTTTATTACCTTTAAATACATGGCATTTTTTTACTCTATACTTAAAACTCTGAGGGGAAAACTATTATCCATTTGTATTTTTCGCGCTGTGTTTTCTCCTGAGCATATCTGATTGTAGAACCCCTTTGAGTGGCGCTCTGCATGAGGAAGAGATCCCCTCTGCTTATCTCCTGAAAAGATAGTAGATGTAACTCACCTTGTGAAGATTTCTACCAGAGGCATTTGTAGCGTCCTGAGGCTTGAAAAAAATTATTAGGCATGTGCTAGGCAGAGAAATAAAGTTTCTAATGATTGGAGCAGTGAAAAAGCCTGCTAAGGAAGTCCAAATCTGAATAGTTTGTTTCCATTTTAAGGAATAAGATGGGTGCAGGAGTTTCTATTAAGTTTTCATTTGTGGACTCCTCTGCTAAAGCATAGAAAATATTTAGCTATGCAGACTTTGACAGTTAACCCCACCATGGTTCCTGGGAAAGAGGGAAAATATTATCATTTTCTCCTTCCTCTCCTTCTTCAACCCTAGAGGGTCCTAATATTTTGCTTTCCAAATACTGGGAGGAGAAACAGTCTGGTATTATACCCCAAATCATTTGTCCTTCCCCAGTAACTGTGCCTGCTGAACGCTGTTTTATTGAGCAAGGCCGATATCCTCAAATTAGAGGAATTCTTCTGCTATTCCCTGGTTTGTTAACTCCTCTCTGTTGCTTCTCTGAGAAGTTATGAGGAGGAGCGGAGGTATCGCGCTTGACTGGCTGCGGATCCAGTGGCGAATATAGGCTCACATTGGAAAGGTTGTCTGCCCAGCCATGAGAGCAGGGCTTGCTGTCACTGAGGGCATCTCTTCCTCAGGAATTGATGGCCTGGCTCTCGGCAAGAAGAGCTTCCTGTTCTCCTCTGGCAAATGGGTAGTTGGAGTGCTCTGGGGATTTAAGGGCCTTTCCTATATATCCTCCTGCTTCTCCATTTGTTAAAACCGTCCGGCAGTTCAGTGTCAATGGCATGACACTCAAGGAAGGAAATAAAGGCTGGTCCATGTTAGTAGTCCTGTTTGGTGTTAAGGGCAGAGAGAGAGGATCTCAAGAATTGTTCCAGTTTCTTGAGATCTTTTTGTTGAGGACCATATAATTAATTTTCATTTTTTCAGCTTCTTAACAGAGGCAAGAAAAATGGGCTGTGTACCCCTCAAATGAATGTCCAGGTATGACAAAGCAGCGGCAGGGACTCTCTTCTGGTAAAACTCTGTGAACACCTTCAATGAGAAGAGTTTTACGTCTGTCAGGGAGCGAGTTCTGCTATAAATCTATTTGAGGAAATCGTGAAGAACAGACAAAATGCTGCAACCAATCCCCCAGGAAAAAAGGTGAAGAATCTCCTGGGCATTTTTGACCTGAGGAGGATGATGGACACTGAAACTATTAGACATGCGTAAATGTGGAATATCCTGAGTTGTGCGTTTATGTGCCTTTAAAGACTTAATCCTGAGGTAGTACTGGTAGTCCTGTGCTGGTTTCCCCTGCCACATTATAGTATTTTCTCTCTTCCCTTTCCTGGGTTTTTATACATTTCGTTCAACTTTGACTGAACTTGTGTCAGACAATTTTACTCAAAAGATGAAAATATCACAAAAGGTGGAAACAGATATGTGTCCTTACCATTGTGTCCTTAATTTCTTCATCTTTCACCAAAACTGTCCATTTAATTTTGTAACCTGTGAAACCGTGGCGTTGCAGTGGAGTTTAGGCAGTGGGAGAACTTCCCAGCAGGTCTATTGGCACAACACTGGAGTTGCAAAGTGGTGAATCAGACTTGTCATTTTCAACACACGAATTGACCACACAAATATCCCCCTTACTTTGTAGGTTGTCCATTGTGAGTACACATAGATACATGCATGTCGCACCTGGACTGTCAGCTTCTCGCCTGCCTTCTGTTAGTGTAGCACCGCAGTGGCACGTTAATGAGAAGCAACCACTTGTGTGTGAAGTAGTAGTATGCTGATGGTTTACTAACAAGCGTACTTCAGGCTGTGGTAAAACGGTCAGCTCCTGCCACTGATGCCTAGTGCGTCATGTTTTACAGGAACACAGCATGGGACAACTTTTCTTTCTGCTGCTGGAAGGTGCTTCTTTGCAAGGAAGCCTGGGCAGGGCAATACGGTGTCTCCCAGGGCCAGGCTCGCTCGGAGGCTGCGGGTATGGTGGTGGCTATGGGGGAAGCTCCCCACTGCAAGGCTGGCGCTGACTCCCAGTCTTCCTGGAAGATGCTCCTTTGGCACAGTGTGTTTTTGAGGACTGAGTCTGTTTCTTTTGGTTTGCCCCTTGCAGGCACTGGAGAGCTCATTGCCAAGCCAGCGTCTCTTGATTTCAGCCATCCAACTGTAAGGCTCTAGTATAGCCTGTTGGTCAAAGGCAGTTCAGCAAGGAAATGCAGAGAGCAAAAGTGTGAGTGCAAGATGCTTTACTTGGGTTGTGCCAGAGACCAAGCAGTCACTAGGGCACGTGGCTGCCTCTGCTGCTGAGGAGGGAACTGTGCCACCATACTCTCTTGCATCTATTCTGTCTGCAGCCTGAAGAGCCTTTGTGACTTTGGGAGAAAACAAGTTGCTTTCCATCAGGGAAGCGGATTTAAATTGGGATACTTACAAAACTGATTTGGATTGCTCTTCTCTTCCAGTGATTCACCCAGTAAGCTAGCTGACAAAAGATGTTGTTCATGATTTTTGGCATTGGGGCAATATTCTATTCAAACTTACTTCAGCTGTCTGGTAGGCTGGTTTAAAAAAAACCCAAAACCAAAACCCAACATTTTCAATTAGTTTATATTGAGAATATATTGAGAAATAAATTACTATTTCTCATTTCCCTTTTTAGCAGTGGATTTCTTGTGCTGAGATAATTTTCAGCTACTGTGTATTGGTTGGTGGAATCAATTGAATAGAAACAGGAAGACTAATTTGGGATGATCAGCTACTGCTAAACTGCTGCCCGCCTTAATTTTTTTTAAGCTACCAAACCTTAAGAAGCACCATGAAACATAAATTGGGGGGGAAAAAAAGTAACCTGAAATAACTGTTAATGCTTATGAACTTTACAGTCTCGTTTCAGACATGATGTAATGAAGTAGTTGAGCATATGAGTAACAAAGTAGTGGAGATATCTGAATGGAGGACATGAGGATTTAGCCCTAGCCAAACAAAAAGCTACTTTAAATCTCTTGATTGATCTAAATCTGTGTAGATTGAGTCAAAAAATACAAGCTATATTTATATCTTGCCTTTCACCCTGATGGTTTGCAAACTGCCTTTCAGTCTGTGTAGGTGGTCTGATCACTCTCAAACTACTGCACTGTAACTGTTCTAGGGGTCTTGGTTTTAATATTTTGGGAGGAGAAAGGAAACTCATCTCATCTCCTCTATTCAAAAACCAGAGGCAAATTTTCAGTGTTTGGAATAGATATTCGTTTATTAAAAAGAAGTGAAATGTTGCTATGACGTGAATATGCACCAGTCCTTCACTAATGGTGACAAATGCGGATTTTGCACTCACCTATAACAAGCATGCCACTTAGCTGCTGTCACTCACCATCACTTCATCTGCAACACTCATTTTTAACTTCTGTGTCAGAAGTGTCTCACGCACTTCTGTTCATTTGTCTCTTTCTCTCAGCCACAATTAATTTGACCATAGCTGCATTTACTCTCATTCTGTATTTTGGCCATATTTTTCATTTCACTCAGTTCTCTTGCATATTTGTGGGTTTGTGGTTTTTTTTTATTTTGTGGTGTTTGGGACTTCCCCCAGTGTAGTACTGTCTACCTATGACATTAACAAGGAGTTTATTCCTTTTCCCAATACAAATAAAGACGTCACTTAAAAAAAAGTCGATAAAATCCTACAATGCCTACTCACACTTCTTCTATTGCTTGCTTTGTTTTGTTTTCATGTCTTTTTGCCTTCATCCAGTTTTTTCATTGCATGTTCAGGCCAATTTCAAAATATTTTCCAGAGTTTTTCCACACCAGTGTCAGAAGTGAAGAACGTGTGTGTGGGTCCAGCTCCTCCTGGCACAGCACAAACGGGCCAGGCAGATGATTTCTTCTTCTTTCCTCCAGCCTTTATGTCAGCACATCCTCAAATCCTGCGATGAGGCTCCCCTAGATAAGCAAGAATGACAAAACGATTAGGCTTTATGCTGTATATAGAATTAGAGCAGGTGTTCATCAGCTGTGCCATGGCTGACAGACTGCTGTATCTTTGAATAGAAAGTCTGTCTCCACTTACAAATATTTGTTAATTTTTAATTAAATTAATTGCAAACAGTCACTTGATACAGGATGATGTAATTTCGTATTTGTTTGTGTATGCATTCAGATATGTATCACCCCTTACGTCAGTACTTGGCAACTGCCGTCTTTTAAGGAGAGAATTGTCCTTCTATGAGATTTTTTTCAAAGAAAAATGAAACCTGAAAGAAATGCTTCCTTTTGCATGTGATGAAATACTGTCCCAGTTAGGTAAAGCAACATTTTCATAAAAAGACTATATAGATGTGGCAATTAACTTGGGAAATCTTTGCACACAAAAAAGTTTAAATTTGTTAAGCAGTTCTGGATGAAATAAAGCTGAAGTCTGCATTCAGTAGCCTGAACCTAAAAGTGGCCTTTTGGAAAAGATAATGCCAACAGCAGCTGCCTGTGCCGTTAATGGGGTTGGTTTGACTGCCTTTAGGACTGAAGTGACCTTTTCGGAAACTTTCAAGCAAGTGTGTGAGTGCCTCCTCTAACTCCAGCAGTGTGTGCATATGTGTTTTAGTACCTTTACCTTCAAAGCTTGCTGGAAACTAGCAATCTTGCACATCTTGCCTAAGCAAAAGAAGATGGTTCAAGAGCTAATATACATATCAGAGGTTTGTTTCCTTCTGCAATCAAAGGAGGAAGAGAGGCTTGCAGTAAGAGTTGCACAAGGAGGAAAATTAATCTGTTGAGTGGTTAACCAGGCCTTTTCTTTTAACAGAGCCCTTTATTTGGAAGAGCTGGGCATGATAGATCATTAAAGCACAACAGAAGGTACTGAGTAATAAAGAATTAAAAAAGATTAAAGAAATCCAATAATTCAGCAGTTTGCACATCAGTTACAAAATAGGGGCAGTAAGTGTTGAATGGATGAGTGACGTTAAAAGCCCTCTTTATGGGCCAAAGTTAATTTAAATAACATTAATTTACAGTTGACAAATTGTGTCTTTTTAGTGTTGGTAATCCAACCATTTATTAAACTGTAAAAGCAATGGTAATTAAGTATTACTGCCCAGCAATGCTACTATGGTTAGTTACAGCGGGGACGGGTGTGGAATAACTTGCCTTACGACGCTAGGAAGAATACAAATGTTTGCTCCTGTAGGGAGGAAGCCAGGAGAGGCATGGTGCTGCCCCGCGGTCCTTGCCAGCTGCAGCATTTTACTCCTTTTCTTTTACCTACTGAATCCTTTTGCAGTGGGGTAAGAGAGGGGCACGTGGGGCACAGGGAAACGGAGGGTGGGGGGGTACTCTGTCTTTTGTCTGCTGCTGAATGGAGTATAACAAAACCAGAACACCGCTGACTGCCTCCTTCTCCCCTTCATCTCTCTGCTGCCAAAGGGCAAGGGAAGCCTGGTCATCCTGCCTTGGGTCTTCATTCATCTATCACTCAAAAGAGGTTGGAAATGAACCCGGAGGGATGCTCGCTCTCCTTCCCCACACTACCGCCCCGAATTATATCAGCCTCTGACACACGGCATCCCCAGCTGTGAAGCCGTGGTCTTGCCCAGGCATCCCACGCTACTTTTCTTACACAAGCAATGACGTGACCTCCCACCCGCACTGCCTTTCATGAGCGTGTCGCCCTGGCTTCCTGCAAATTCGGTCTCCCTTGTGAAAATGAAGTATTTGAGGCACAGTCACAGAGTGGAACCTGCTAGGGCTGGAGGAAGGGTGAGGTGAAGGGAAGGATTTGTGGACCCACGCGAGCCTGCTGAAGAAGCCGCTGTGCCAGGATGCTGCTGGCCATGTGGTGAGCATGCATTGTCTGAGCTGGCAACACCACTAATATGTCTTCTTACCAAAAGACCTGGGTTTAGCACCATGCTACTTGACATAGCACTGAACCTGAGCCACAAAGCTCACATTTTTCCTGAAAGGTTCTCAAAGGTGTAGTATTTTGTGATGAGTAGTAAGCGTCTCTCCAGGTATCAGCTTTCCAGAGGAGTTTCAGGTCAGGGCTTGGCTGAATGCACAGGTAGTCCCACACCTGAGCATCCCCCTGCACCCCCCGCACGCTGCAGCCTCTCCTCCGACTGCTGTGGCTGGGGGGAACAAATGTTTGTTTTGCTATCAACAAGCGTACCAGCAGGAGTGACCATCCTCCTGCTTGTTTACGAGGGCTCTTGTTCACTGAGCTGCTTTGTTTGACCCCAAGCGTGATTTCTAAATAGAAATAAAAATTCTGATGTCAACCTGGGTAGTAAAGAAAGTTTTGTAACTGGCATTTATGTCTTCTCCTAACAATTACCCATGGGCTTCATGTGCAGTTTAAAGTGTCAGGGATCAGTATTGTAATTTCCATCCCTTTTATGCTAGTGCAGAAGTAGTCCCTGTCTCTCATTAAAATTCTCTGCTTGTCTGCTGTATATTTCTTACACCTCCACCTCTTATGTCACCCAGACTTCTGATAGAAACTTATTTGGATAATGTCTGCAAGCAAAGAATTTTCCCCGAAAAGGTTGAAGATGGAGACACTCTGTCAGGACCTGACAGGTGTAAATTTCTTAATGTATGAGGAGTATATGAAAATACAAATCATCACTGAGAGCCAGCCTGAAGCAGACTGAAAAGCTGTCATAAGCAATTTTCAAAAAGTATGAGTTATTTGGTTCTCTTCCAGGAGGAACAACTCCACGGGCATAAATTCGTGAATGGTACTTGACAATCTTAACAAGTCCTCCTCTCCCAGTGCTGAGCGTGTGACAGAGACGCGATAGGGACTGCGTGCTCTCCTCTCTCCTCCAGCTGTGGAGGATCTGACATGATAGTCCGGGGATGAATCCTGCTTTCCTGAACTTGAGGCATTCCTCCACTGAAGCAAATCTCAAGGAACTGGTTAATCTGACAGAGTTAGGCCATGTTGGAGCTGATTATTTGCCAAAAGAGGTTTTATAGATCTTCTTCATTTCCATTTACTGAGAGCAATGATAGGAAAGTAAATAGCAGATGCCTTGTGACAGGCACCTTGGCTATTTTGTATGCTCCTCGGTTTTGTACATTTTTGCTTTGGGCATGTGGAAAGATCATTGCTAACTGGATGGGCCTATTCACTGGTGTATGGAAATGGACTTTAAGAAGGGTTGTGCATGATTGGCAAATCAGTTCTAATTGAATAAATGTCAAGGTCAAAACAAACAAGTGATGAAGATGAGAAAGCCCTGGAGTGGTATCTGCTTCAAATCATATTAAAGGCTGTTCAGTAGCAAAGTGCTTCAGGGGGACTATGCAAAATTAAAGAGCAATGAAGTTGCTGCGCAGTTTTAAACCAGAAATATCTGTTTCCTCAACTGAAGTTGAAAGCTGGTGCTTAGGAAATGTCCTGACTGAGGTGGCAAAATAATTTCTCTTTTATGTGCGAGTGGACTAGAGCAGATTGGGTGGCAGGTTTCTGACAGGTAGGAGGGCACGTGGCGCTGCCCTGCTTAGCACATTGCACAGGGGGACAGTGGAGTGCCACAGTAGCCTTGTGCCCCTCACTCCGATCGCAGTGAACTGGATACGATTAACATGGTGAACACCTGACCATGGTGGCTGCGGATATATATATCTAATAACAAAAGCTTGTTACAACATTATACGTAACTACAGTCCTGAATCCTAAAAGAATCCTATGTAAGGATGTAGATATTTTTTTTTAAGTCATCGTGAAACTTGCATGTAAATAGGCTACAGGACACATCCAAAGTTTTTTTTGATTCTTTTACCTCCTCATTAATTTTCACTGATGACTGAGGCTCCCTTGTGAGCTAGAAATGTAGGTGAATATAAAAATGTACAATGCAGAACCCAGCAAACTCCTTTTGTCAATGTGACTTGCTTTAAATTAGGTGTCATGTGCCACAGTGTGTCAATAAGTGCAGACTGTGTGTTTTTCAATGTCAAGTCTAAATATTATAAAATATCGATACAGCAGCTGCCTCTGCATTGCAGAGAGGGGACAAGAGCGAACACTGATTTGTTTCAGGTGGAGTATAAATTGCAGTTTGAGGAAGTATTGGAATGTTGTTTACTGAGTTACCATTGTATTTTTTAAGCAACTAATTGTTGTGGTCTGTTTTCAAAGTCATTTAGGCACTTGGAGATATGTTTAAAGTTCAGGAGGAACTGGTCAGGTACTTAAGAAACTTAGAGTATGTTTCTGAACCTTTAAGTGCCTAAACTTCCTGCGAAGATTAGCTTTCTGGTATCCAAAGGGAGATTCTTTTTTCATGCCTCTATTCTCCAGGTTTTGTTCTGGATTCTGGAGGAGGTCATCTACTTAAAGTCACAATACCAAGATCAAATTATTTAAGCGTGAAGACTATCAGCCAAGTAATGTCTCATTAGTGGTTGATGTTAACAATAAACCATGCTGCTGTCTTTGGGGCTTTTGCAATGGTGGCAAGTATGTGACAAGACCCATCTGCTTCACCTGAATGAAATCGGTCATAAATCTGGTTTCTTGAGGTAGTAAGATGACCAGTTCAATCTTGACTTATTTGTTTTTAATTTATTTTTCTGAAGCCAGTTAATCATTTGGGTACCTGTGTCCATATGAGAAAATGAGATGAGTTTTCAGGCATCCAATGATCTGTCTTTAGGATTCTGTTTGACATTATTTTTATCTTTACACAAAATGTTGAAAATGAAATGTCATCACTCAATTTCTGTATGAAAGTTGTTATGAAAGTACTGAATGCTTTTAAATGATTACTGAGAAATGCAAATGTCTACACAACTGTGTAGTTATCCAGAACGTAAGAAATAAAACAGATGTAGGTGACCTATTTTAAGGTATTTTTGCTGTGTGCACTCCCGTGTCCTGGTGCACTGAATGCAAACTGCCCTGGGGTGCCTTCTGAACCACCTGAGCGGCTCCTTACCCGCTTGTGAAGGACTAGTAGGATTTGTTGTTGCTGTGTGGTATTTGCCATTGCACATCGTAATGAGCTTAGTTTCAAAAAATGTACCTGATGACAGGTATAAACTTGATTTTGAAAATCTTCATGTCAGCACTCTTGTGTGGCACCGTAGCATGGTGAGGGAAAGCTGCTCACATGAGTAACCATTTGTGAGATTGGTCTCCCCTCTCTCATAGCAATATTTGGCCTTCGTTAGTCAGAGTCTACTTGTTGCAAGCGTGATGTGGAGAACAGATTGCCAAGTCTTAATAGTTTAGATATTATTATGGTTCAAAGTAGTTTATGTTTTCCAAGCTAGCTGTAAGCTGTTGCACCTATCTCGTTCCTGTTTTCAGATATTTTCATGCCTAATTTGGTCACAAAGGAAAGCTCTGTTTGTTTATCAAATGTGTGAAAATGACTGCTGATCCTACTGTATCTTTTGAAGGTAATTTCTACCACTGTAACAAGCCAGAATCAAAATGACTAATCAGTTATAAGCCAGTCCTCATTTACTTGCACTAAATTATTTTCATTTGGCAGATAAAATAGCCACTTTTGCACCCTTAATTAGAATGTGGTCTAATAGGATTGACAAGTCAAGCTGGGGGGAAAATGCCCTTCTTAATTGCTTTTAGAATGGAGTAATTTTTTTAACAGCAGATTGAATTTGCTATTTGTGTTATAGGAAAAATCTGCCTGGTGAGCAAATGTATTCTTTTTGTTTTTAAAGCTTGCTGGGATTGCCCATAGCAAAATAAGCTTAACTAGTGTTATCTTTAAACAAGTGTGTTTGTGCAGTATTGCACTGTACTAAGACTGTAATCAGGATTTTAAAATGGAAGGGTTTGAGGGAAGTAGCCTTTCACTTTCTTCATTCATTTTTCAGTGTCATCATCAAATGAGATCACTTTAAGCGACTTTCAGTGAAGCAAAAATGGGATATTCCTTAGCACCCATTTTCCCAACATAGCAGTGTAATTTTTTTTCCACTTACAGCTTCAGGAACACACTGAATGTCTCTTTTGAAAGCTGTTCTCTGTACATTTTTTCTCTACTAACTTGGCCAAGCATAATGAAATTATTATTTTCTTTCAAATCCTTGAAAATCTTACTCCTAAAAACTTTGCCGAGCGGGGATAGTTGGTGTATATCCAGCCAGCTCCAGTAACATCCTTCATGCTTCCTTTGGCCCACGAATGGATCAAGACAGAAGCAGCATACTCCCTGCTACATGAACCCAAAGGGCAAATGTCACAGAGTCTATAAATATTTGGAAGGGTTTTCCATCAGGATACCCTGATGAGCAGCTTGCCACAGTTCTGTTTAACTGTAGCTAAAAATACTCGAGCTAATCCCCTGCTTTCTGGAACACTATGAGGTGCCTGCACTGATTGTGGTTAAAGCTAGCAGTTAGGTCGATTCATTACATTAAGTTTTGTTTCAATGCTGTACTCTTTTAGACAATTTTTGTAGCATAAATCAATAAAGCAATGACTGTTTCCCTGGAGATCCCACAAATAAGAAAAATGCTTATACCAAGGCTTCACAGTTTTTGCTCTTTTCCAATTTTTTTTTCTTTAATCACAGTTTGAGTCTTTCTTTTGGCAAACAGTATATAAAGACAGTACGAAAAACAAAAAAAATGCCCTCCCCCCCCAAATATTGGTCTTTTCAACTCTTTATATGGACTTGCTTCCACCTTGAAGTCTTTCAGATACTTTTTCATGATATAAGAATTCATATGAAATAAGAAATTCTTAAGAAGAATTGAAAATCTGTAAGAGTTGGCTGAAATGCTTACAGTAAGGTGGAGAACTCCTGTTTTGTGTCTAGAACAAGTTCAGTGAAGTCAGTGATAGCTCGTGTTTCTCTCTGTTACTCATCAACTATACATCAATCCTAAAGGAGCCAAAGCTCTTCTGATTCTCATCCAGGAGAATGTACCCAATCCCCACGTCTGCTCTGTCCTTGGCCTTTTTGCTGACACTGCCACAAGGTTAGTGAATGAAGTGGTGTGATTTTAATGATGCAAACACCTGCCCAGTAGGAACTGGACTGAAACTACCAGCTTGTTTCAGATAGACCACTGAACAGCTGTCTCATCATAATAACGTTCCGTCACTACCAACTGGGGTTGAATTCAAACCTGTGACTTGCAGGTGAAGGACTTTGTAGCCGTTACCTGTGCCTTGAACCATCTAGCCATTTAAGTGTCTTCATAAGGGACACATTTTGAAAATCTGGTTGGGAAGAGAGAAGGAGAGAGGATTTTGCCAAAACATTCGTTACTTTTTCTTCCAATTAAAAATTCCATGCATTTGATACTGGTTTTGTATTTGCATGAGAAATTTGAGAAAAGCTAGATGATATCAATTTTGTCTGTGGGCCAGGCAAGTCCTCAGAGTTACGTCGCGGTGGCACTCAGAGGTGGTGCGGTGTTATGCCATTAGATGCATCCTTTTCAGCTCGGTCTTCACATATTTGAATGTCTCTCCGTTTAAAAAGAAGAGTGTATTGACATAGTGTCTTTGTTTCATATAGATCCTGAATCTGCAGTTTTGTAGCAGCTTTCCAGTCCCTATTGTGCATTTAACTTAGATTTGACAGAAACCACAGAATGGTTTTGTAATGGATATTATCTGTGCTCCTGGTCCCTGAAATGCCTTTTGGATGGGCTAATATCAGCAAAAATTTAGTGAGTAGTCAGGGAATTATATAGAAAACATGTAATTGGACTTCATGAGAAATTGTTGACTAATACCCTTCTGATGGTACCTTGGTATCATCTATGGCTGAGTAATCTGTGTAAAGTGATTTGCATCACAGCCGAGTTAGCGTCAAGGGTATACTTTGGACAGAAGGCACACTTCAGAAATTAGGATCTCCATTTTTTTTTCCGTGTGAAAATACACTACATATGCTCCCTGTTTTTCTCAGGGACTATCACACAGCCCTAAAACATTTACAGCTTCGCTTATGCTAGAAGGAGGGGATGAGAGGAGAGGAAATGTGACAGTGGGGGCTGGTGGCAGCATGAAGCTGCAGCTCTCCATGTGCTTTCAGTGCCTTGTTTATTGCTTCGTGCAGCACAGCCTAGATGAGGCTCGTCGAGAGCCAACTCTAATTGAAGCTGTCCTATAAAAGTGCTGTTATGAGCAGATGTGGCTGTACCAGGAATATTTTTTTTTAATGAACTTAAAAATATTTTAAGACCTAAAATATTTCTGGCCAGAAACAAGATACTTGGCACAGACCGAGCATTTAAGCTTCATCACAGAAACTTATCTCAGTTTTCTCACTCCATTCCTAGTCCTCAATTTCTCCTGGGGATCTGGTCATTACTTGCCCTCATTAATGCTGTGTGCTTTAAAGGGTTTTATTTGGTGTACTTTTCATCTTGACATAAAACACACCTTTTGGGATAGATTTTTATTGGAGATTGGAGGAAAAATCTCTCTCACTTGGTAAAGATATCAGGGAATATTTGGGCACATTTTAAACTTATATTTTCACAATGGGGCCTTCTTCCAGCTTTCCCAGGTGTACTTTTCCACCTTCAGCTGTGATAACTTGATGCCTGTTGAAAATACAGTTACATTTCATAACCCTTTTCCCAACCACATATCGCAACTCAAACGGTGGCAGCTGAGATGCTGCTCATCTCCACTCGGCGTGGGAACAAACTACAGCAAAATTCATCGTGGCCTGCACAGGGTGAAAAAAGGTGGTTACTGTGTACGATGAAGACCAGTTACCAACCTGGGCAGCAAAACTCAAGCGCATGAGCCTTCCTGGCTGCAGCTTTGTGGTACCTTGCTGCAACCAGCCAGAGCTTCTCGGGCTGTCCTTCAGTCATTCCCTCTCCTGTCATTATCTTTCTGGAAAACTGACCAGTGAATTAAAATGTGGGCGAGTCAGTTTAAGTGAAATAACCTATTATTGCCCATAATTTTGGATTCACATATAATTCTTTCTTTGATTGATGCAGCTTTCTTCGGGAGTCAGAAGCTCGAAAGAGGTGTTTTCTAGAATGATCAGAAAAGTTGAGCAAACGTGATGGCACTTGGAGAAGGTGGGTAGCTGAGGGTTTTTTTAGGCTATTCAGGCTATGTCCTGCTAGTAGAAAAAGGACTTACAAAAAAAAAACAACCAAGAGTCATGACTTGAAGGTGAAGAAGAACTATAATTGAAAGAAAAGCTTAAGCAGGTATGCCAGAGGTGTAACTCTTTTCTGTGCTTTGCTTTTTGTTTGATCTAAGCCTTTGCACATCCCTGCTGTGTTGTTTTGATGTGGAGTTGTGGTTCTGTGCTCCTTAGAGAGCATTGCTTGTGAATTCTTCCCTGGCAAGGCGGACGCCACAGTGCAGGGGCATGTGTGCTGCTCTGGGGAAAGGGGGAGCGAGCATAACCGTGCTTTGGACTGTGAAGCTACCCATGAATGAAGAAACCATTCTGTACCAAACCCTAATTTATTACAATTTAAAGAAAAAAAGAAGACATAAAGGAGACACTGTATCCCTGCAACAGAAGTGACATGTTGGCAAGAAATTATTTAACCTTTAGCTATGCAAGGCAACAACTGATTTGTGAGCGTGGCTCCTCCTAGGCTTTCAGTTGTGTGTCCTGATGCAGACCTTGCACTCCCCATGGATTTGGCACTGTCAGACCTATTACTTTATCTTATGGGGATAAACATTATGTTGGGTAAAAGTGTCATGCCCTGCCATGGGCAGGGTGCTCTCCTGGAGGGCTGATGGCTGGCGGCGGTGCCATACCCTAGTTGGTGTTGGAGCAGCTGGCTGGAGGCGCGGGCCAAGGAGGCATTGAGGAGATGCTGGATAGGGCTGGGGAGGATAAGGTAGGAAGCAAGGAGCTATTTTGTAGCTGAATTCTGAGCAAAGACTTCTTTGTCATAAGCACTGTCAAACAGCCTCGTTGCTACGGCAACGCTGGCTAGATAACCCATTTGGGAAAATACTTGTAGGACCTAACACTCTATCATCTGTCATTCAATAATTTCATGTTCATAATAACTAGGAAATCAATGGCCATCCTCTGAGACAGTTTGCTGAACGGGTAAGCGCGCTGCTGCCAGCACGCAGCCCAGGCTTGTCTCGGCTCGCTGGGAGGCTTGCGCTGGCCACGGAGCATGGGGCACCACTCGCTTGCGTGGACCTGCTCAATGATTAAAGACAGGTTGAGGTTCATGATCTAATTAAACTGTGCTGTTGACACCCATAAGAGAGAAGCAAATGGCATATAAAGCAGTTGTTAAGTGTGAGGAAACAAAGGTTTAGGTAGAATTAGCATTTCATGTTTTAAAATACCGAGGGAAACTATGTGCTCAAGTTATCACATGGCCAGCATGAACAAATTCAGTAACTTAAAGGCATTTTTTTCTTATCTTGGCTTTCTAATTAAACTGCTTATCATCATAAAGGCTGTGTTACCTGCATGTTATGTATTGAATATAAAGCAATCACGGAACAGTAATTAAAATTCTTAAACATGCACCCGTTGACTTTACATACAATTAGTTTACTGCAGTGTGTCATTTATTAATAGCGCAAGTTTTCAGAACAGCCCCTGGTTGGCTATGCAGGGAAAGATGTATTTAGTAATTACTTTGACAATGTTTATCTGTTTTGAAAAAATGTGCTAATATATATCTCTGGAAAGTAATACTGTAAATAAAAAACAGGAGGAGGAGTCCTTGCTGATTGGGGTATTACAGACATGAAGAAAAGGTAATTCTTACCACTCTATTAACAGTATTTGAAAGATGCTCATTCTCATAATTCACAACAGGAGTTTCTGTTTCCTTTTAAAAATTCTTTTGGACCACAAAGATAAGGTCGCTCTTTTCCAGCTGACTGTTTCGGCACATTTTAAGTCCAATTAGCAGACAGTGCAGGACAGATGCATGCAGGGCCACAGGCCAAAGCTTTGGAAACAGACTTCTTGTTTGTGCTGGGGAATGTGGTGAATACTCAGGTCAATTTTTATGGTTTTCTGCAAAAAGGACATGCCTTTTGAAGGGAAGTTCGTGGTTCACTCTGCAAATGTAGTAGTCAGTAGTCACGTGAAGTGATACCTTAGGTATTAGCACGGGAAATGAGGAGGCGTCGCGGTCCTTCTTGTTTTGTACCCAGCGGTCAAACTGAGAGCTTCCAGGGTGAAGACTTCAAGCTCTTCATTATTTGATGCCCTGCTGTGGTTTCGTGAGGTAAGCATTTGCTTCTGCAGCTTTTGAGAACTTGTTTGATTACAGCACGTTCAATTACAGGCTCAGTGTGTGCTTCCTGCATAAAATGTTTTCAGTTGTTCAAATCAGCAGAAATACTTGCAGGTCCTAATTCCTGGCTCTGAGTTGTGTTAGTTAAGTCTCAGAAGCAGGGTGTATTTCATTTGTCCACTTGCAGTTTAAGTTTAGAGTGACTTGGAATCCTGTATTATGTCAGGTTTGGAAAAATAATTTCCTGGAGTAGATCTGTTCAAAAGTGGGAGAAGAAACCTGTTCTTTTGATGTTCTCCAACATACTGGGTTCAGAGAAGAAGACAGAGGTTCAGGAGGGTGCCGGAGTTGAAGATGTCACAGCCCAGCTGTGGAGTTCAGGTAGAGGAGGAGTCGAGATTTCACTGTGAGGAATCTGATGAAGAAGGACTCCCTGAAGGAAATAGATTTAAGGAGATGTATGAATGAGATCCCAGAAGAAGTTTGGCATAGAAGAAATAGAACAGTTACCCCCAAATTGTAGAGCTTCATAAATAGCAGTAGAGAGGTGCAAGTGGAAGAATTAAGTTGGACATGTCAAGAAAGGGCTGCGGGAGCTGGGGCAATGATAGGAGAGAGTGACAGATGAGCTTTTAATGTCTGAGTCTCTGGTGGTGAAGGTGTGCACCTTGAATGGGAAGTGATTAAAAATACGTTATCTCAGTGAAACTACTCAAAATGGAAATATTCAAGCAACAGCAAGCAGGATTGACAATAGTCAAGCTGTGATGTGGCTCAACCTTTCAGGGGGATTTTTTGATTCCATATGGAAAAACAATCTGGATGATTTGGAGAAGGTACCAAAGGGGTTAGCAATAGACTCACCATTGAAGAGAACTGAGAAACTGTCCTTGAGAAAAGTACATCAAGATAACAAGCTAAGAAGGAATAAGAGCAGATGGCTGGAGAGGAAACAAGTAGGTGCTTGAAGTGGCACCACGTCCATGTAGCAATCCTTGTAGCTGTCAGTTTTGTATAGGAAGTAATCTTCTCACCTGTGTGACAAAATGACAAAACCTTATTTCTTCATGTGCACAGCTGCTAGGTACCTCCTGCGTGTACACTGCAGGGGCAATGCTCCCACAGCCTCTCCGGTTACCTCCCTTGACACCGGGGTGTTTGGCAAGCGAAAGGCTGTCTTGTGTGGGCAAATGAACATGTTCTGCTGTGTTATTAGTTGGCAACTATTATTGCGATTATTAAAGAATGCAGGGAAGCAGTATGAAAGTTCATTCATTCGCCTTTATGAATGGAATTGGCAGCTTCCATGACTTCCTCTGGGGATTCTCATATTTACTTTGTGTGGACTTGAAGGAAGGAGTTGTAGAGATATGGATGCATTTCTTATTTATTGGTTAGGTCTTGTGCTTTTCCCCAGCATTTGTCAGTAACTGCTATTTTCTGTCACCCACTGGAAGATGGAAAGGATGAGAATTTGCAAGAGCGCCGAGGGAGCACGAACTGTGACTGCCTCTTCCATACTTAATGCGAGTGGATAAATACACAACATCAGTTTCCAGTGCCGGCGCTCGCTTCAGCCGTGCGAGTCCTCCTTCCCTCTCCTCTTTCACACCTCTCCTAATAGAAGAGGAAAGCCAGGAGGAAGTTGTAACGTGACATTCCCTGTGTGTTGCAGGGGATAAATATTGCCTCCCCTGGTGCTGCTTTGATGAATCTATTTTTAGTCAGGGGTTAGATCAGTAAAGCTTGCACTGGGGAGTGTGAAACAGCATTGATCAGGCTGACTTCTGAAGCAGGGTGAAAGACAAAAAAATCAATTAAACCTGCGACCCAGGCATCCTGGTTTATTTTGCTGTGTGCAGGAAAGCAGGCGTGCAGCTGTTGCTTGCTTTAACACCTGAGTTGGGACTGTCCTGGAGAGCAGCCCCCGTGAGCACGGCTGAGCTCCCCCTGCTTCGGAGGCTTTGGCAGGCTCTCCCATCTACCCACCACTGGGCGCAGTCTGAGGAGGTCTCCTCCGTGGCCTCCTGCCCAGCTAGAGGGGTTAAATTGGAGTTCAGCTCTCGGAAGGATGCACAAGAGGGAGAATTCTGGGGAAATTCTGAAGCCAAAGGTGAAGGGAAATAAGGTAGGGAAGAGCTGGGAAGAAGCAGGACGTGATGGACAAAAGCAGTGTACAGCAGCAGAGGCCTGTTTGGAGTCATGAATGGATGAATGGGGAAACAAATGCAGAGTTACGGTGGGGCACAGAATTTAAGCTGGGCATAGGAAACAGGAAAATACAGAGCAGGATATGCAAAAGTAAAATCTCACCATACAGTAAAAGAAGGAGAGGAGAAAATGAGATAAAACCGCATACGTTTGTGTTGCCAGCTTGAAGCTAGTGCCAGTTTTGTTATGTGTGTTCTCTGCAGTTTATTGTAAGAGCTACCTTCAAAGAGTTTTTTGTTTAAAATTGGGTTTAATGTCATACTGTTTTTGTTTCTTTGCAAGGTGTACAAAGATCTCGAAATGTTTTTGTTATCCCAAACAATTGCTGAAATTCATTAGATGCCATCCTCTGGCGTGTTACTGCTCTGCCGTCACCTGCTTGGTGCTGGGTAGTTCCCTCACCACGGAGCTTCTTGGTGCTTTCTACACTTGTACTGAATTTTGAAAATTATTTGTCATATTTCAGTATTATGCATTGCTACATTTCTGTGTTATTCACACATTTGTAAAATGGTGATAACATTACCTGCCTTTGTGAGGTACTTTGATATCTCGGTATGAAAAATTCTGTATGAAACTTGACTTCTGTTGTTATCTAAGTAGTTTACTGACATGTAGATATTTTTTGGCACAAGTTAAATTTAATGATTTTAAAATAATCTGTTTTACTTGCTCAGAATTGTTTGCTCTTCTGCTTGTGCCTGAAGGAATAAAAAGTATTTTCAAACAGAAAATAGACCTTTATATAAATTGGTCTCCTCTTCAACGGAGAGGGTTTAGACAAACTAGCTGAGGATGACAGTTTTTCAAGATCTTTGCTTCTCGTCCTTACTTTATCACTTAACTTGCCATTAGGATAGCATGTGTTCGGAAAAGCACCTAAATGATTAATTTTATCAGTTGAATTGTGACCTTTTGTGAAATGTTTTTATGATGAACTACAGTAGGAAGTAGAAAGAAGGCACAAGCGCCTTCTGCATTCCTTCCTAGACGTACAGAAACCGGATCATTTCACATGGTGATTTTGACATGGTCATAGCTGTGTCTGCACCCTGTTGCCTGATAATCAATATGCATATCTCTCATAACTTAAAAGAAAGAAGACACCCTGTAATCAGAGAAATTAACAGCTAAATGAGAGTTTGTGGTCAGCTGGTGCCCCCTTTGAGGTCAACAAGAACACAGCTATGTTTATGAGTTTTGCTAAGAAAGCCAGGAGAAGCTAATTTAATTTGAATTTCTGACAGGTTTCCAGGAGAAGTAATCAGTGAAGTTGCCAGGATTACCGTATAAGACTTGTGTAATTTTTTGCAGCAATGATGAGCCCATCCTGATTTAAGCTCCTAATACCTTGCATCAGGAATGTACCCACATCTTTTACTCTCTCTAGTGTTTTGGTCTTTGAGCGGGAGAGCTCTTGGGTGCATGCTTATGACTTGTTGACAAAAATAGCTGTTAAGGATGCTTTACTAAATTCTCACTGGGGTTTGCTCCGTTTCTTTAAATGTATCACTGATTTTCTGCCTTAGCAGTTCTAAACACCATTTTGGATGAGAAGTATGCTGAAATCATGGGTTTTTTCCCCACGATTTTTATTCCAACCAGAAGTGGGAATGTTTCTTAAAAAACCTCTGTTCTTACATGGTAACCCAGTTCTGAGGGATGCGTAGCATCCAAACTTTTGGGTAGCTAAAATACCTGAATTTTTAGTTCACATTTTGAGCTTGAGACAGGACTCTCTCTTGTTTTCCCTGAGCTGACAATGTTGTTGCTCACTGTATGATAAAGTACGTTTCCTAATTTATTTGACCATTGCTATTTCGATCCCTGAAGCATTACAGTAAATCCCTAACATGTCTGCTGAAGGCAACGAGAACAACCTTACAGCTTCTGGCTAGTCACTCTAGTGACACAGCGAGGTCACTCTTGAAGGCAGTAACTTTTGAAGAAGACCACAGTGGGACAGAGAATTATGTTCTGTTGCATGCAGGCAGTGTTTAACCATAGAAAATTTGTTGTCTTTTGCTAGAAGTCAATGACTCTCTCAGAAAACTTGTGATTCAGGAGCTGGGGAAGGAAGGGCATTGTTTGCCATAGCAACCTTAACATCCCCTTACAGCATGTCTGTCAGTTGTGCGAGGGCTGATTTATCATGTAAAGTGTATGCTTACATATGTCACATTTTACTGTCTGTTCATTTGTTTTGATAATCAAGATCTTGACAGATTTGTCCCACACGGTAAGATTTATAGTAAGGATTTTCTTATCACTGAATTAAGTTGATACATATAATCCTAGTGTCCTGCACAAGAACTGAATAGAAATGAAAAGAGATTCAGACTAGATGTGAAGGTCTTGCAGAAAAAACACCACCCACCCAATCCATTACTCTCCTTGATTTTTCTTCTTTTTTTTTTTTTCCCCTGTGATTTGTTTCATATCTCTACAGGAGCAATCACAGAGAAGAGAATAAGCATTGACTTTGAGAAGGTTAAATACTTCCCTTTCTATTAAAAGGTCTTTCTGTTTTATAAGGTGAGAAGTGTAATTCTGTGCAAATGAAACACAAGTGAGTTTTGGCTATGTGCTGCTTTTCCCTCCAGTGCACATGCTCGTATACATACCGCCTGTAGTTTGAAGCCTGTTAAGTAAATTCATTTTTCACAGATGTCACTTCCTCCCCTGTGGTAAATGAGAGCATCTTTCTCTCCTCTCTGAAGACAACGAGTTGAAAACGGGGGGGCTGACTTCTTATGGACAAGTAGAAACATGGACAGATTTAGCCACAGGAGATGCCTACCTGGCCTGAAGCCCGTTGTTTTCCTTTTGAGGTTAAATGATTCGGTAGTACTGAAATTGTCTCTGGAGTATATGAGATTAGGTTTATCCATTTTTATATTACAGCAGAGTGCTTTGGTCTGAGTGGGCAAGTGGATGGGTAGGTGCAGGCGCACAGGGAAGGTGTGTGTCTGTGTGTGAGCATCTTTAAACTCTTAAGAATATCAGTACGTGATCTGGCTTGCTGGAGGAGCTGGCAAAGGTTATGCAAGTGGCCTTGAACTTTTTGAGATAGAGAGGTCCAAATTATATCTCCTAAAAAATCTATCCTGCAAGGATATAATTCTATTTTATTATTATTTATAAGAAATAGCGTTGTTTGCTTTTGGTAAAGTATAAGGGTACCAAGGGCACTCATTGCACTATTGGACAAAGCAGGGTGGACATTTCCTAGTAAGTAAATACATTCAGATAAACGTAAGGAGACTTCCCTTTTCCCAGCCCTAGAACCGGAGAGAACATCAGTGGAGAATTACAAAGCAGAGATTCTTTGAGCAGGAGATTTCTGTTTCATCTCTCATCGTATTTCTCTGTTCTGGACTCTGCTTTATCTTAATTTATGACTGATATTGACAACTGAAATACACCAGGGAGCTCGGGCTTGCATTTCAAAAGGAGCATATGAAATCCAAAATGCAAAACTTCGGGGAGATAGTGTTTTCACTGTGTGAAAGTTTAATTGGGAAGGATTTTCATCTCACATAAATTGCACTCGTGTTGCTACTATTTCATCTATTAATACTTACCAGTGAAGAAGGGTGCTAAGGGGTTCATCTTCAGAACACACTGGGGGTTTTTAACTGCTTCACTCTTGGTAAAGTGAACGAGGCCCACGCCGCTACAATTCCTGCTTCCCACCTGAAGGTTTCTTTTAAGTGATTTTAGTGTTTGTAGGGTTTCTGATGGATTCTGTGCCAAATACTAGTTAAGCACTTCACTTTAATTGGCACCATTCTTTGACTGTAATGTGATTGAACGCTTTTCCTCTACTGTACATCATCCTTTGGCTATTTTAGGAAGCTATATTCAAAAACTGTTTTTAATGCCCCTGTCCAGAGGGCTCAGACAAACCAGGAGTCCTGGCATGCTGCAGTAACGCTGAAGTGGAGCCCGTGGGAGGCAGCAGCCACGTGGAGGCTGTGCAGCAGAGGTGTCCCTGCGGTCGGGCAGCAAGGGCCAGGCGGGCATCCACCCCCCTGAAACCACTGGTGTGTGACAAATCCCCCTCTGAAGCTGACAAGCTCTGGGGTTTGACTTTTTGTTCCAGGAGGAAAGAGCAGATTTCAGACTAAGGATCTGAAATTTCGTTCAGCGATAAAGCAGGATTTGCTATGCTAATTTCTTTTCCACAGGACATCAAAATAGAAGAAAAAGAGGCATCGTTAATCAGGTTTCATTTGTCTCCATCCGCGTGGCTCTGAGGATTTTTTTCACTCTTTCTGTTGTTTTTCTTCCTAACTCCTTACACCTGAGTTCAGACCTGGCATTTTTGTTTTATGATGGGCTGGGTGAGCATTGCAGGGAGCTGGGGTTTGGGAGGGGTGTGCCGGCAAGGCTGAGGTCTGGTGCACTGGGGGGGCTCGGGGTGCCCTGAGGCTGGTGGGGCAGCTGGCACGGGGTCCCAGCGGCGCCAGCGCGGGGGCCGGGACTGGACTCTGCCCAGGCAGCCAGCCGGGTCAGTGTCCAGCAGACCCACGCACCTCCCAGACAGCTGGCATGGTAACCAAACACCAGCAATTTTCAGAGAAAGACACATCTAATAACATTAATTTTCTTCTAGAGCAGACGGTAAGGTAACTAAAGCCAGGTTGATTGGGCTTCATTGGGATTTTTACCTAATGATCTTCTAGAAAGCAGGTGCACTGGCAGTGATTTTAAGCTTTAGAAAGCCCAAACAGTGTACAAAGTAAACCTTTGACACTGTGGGGATTTTATAGGAGGGGGAGCCGCATTTAGTTTTAGATCATTACAAAGCATTTGCTGACTACAACAGAATTAATGGTGCTTTTATGGTAGTCAGTTAATGACTGTCAACAAACAGAGTTGATTTCAGTTCAAATTGTAATTATAAATCAAACTAGCCAGCTGTCAAGACACTGGAGCGGTGTGGACGGTTCCTCCTGCAGCATCGCATGATGCCGCTCCTGCATCCATCATTCTATCAGGTGTGTGTTGGGAGCCAGATTTGAAATTCAATCACATATACCACCTAATACTAATTTTAGGGTGATGAAGTCATGATTAGTTACACAGAAACAACTGATTCCTCTCTGCCTCACTACTCCTTTAAAGACTTAGGTCATTTCTACATTGAAAAATTATTTTTCACTGTAGTAACATGAACTTCTGACAGTTACATTACAACATCTTTATGCTTTGGCAAAGGACGAAAGCAGCTGCTTTTATGGCCTGATTCAGTACAAGTCTCCTTTTGAGCTTCAATGCCATGAAAATCCATTCAAGGCCATGAAAACTTCCCTAATCCCGGGCTGTTTTTCTAGGGCACAGTAGGCCATTTATACGGGGCAAGACAGAATAATATTGCGTGTATGCCTGAACGGTTCTTCCAGATTGTCAATTGTGTGAGCTTTGAAAGTGAACAGTGAAGTGTCTGTATTGGTAAATATGTCTCTATAATGGTAGGGCATTATTCATGACAGGCTGCTCTTCTTAGCATCTTTACTTCACTTTTGAAATACTCGGATGTGCCAAAACTACTCTTTGTAGATGTATCCAACTAATGGTACTTAAACTGGAAGGCAACCAAGAAGGAAATAGTCCAATATACCTCTAACTAGTGTATTTTAGCCACTCTGGGATGAAGACACGTTCAGTCATCACCCTGGCCTAAGCATATCTCTTGTTCAGTTTTTCTGATCCCTCAAATGGCTATGATTGTCATTTTTAGCGAGGGACTTTCTCAAGTCATGAGTAATTTTTTCTTTTGTACTTTTATACTGATTAGCACACCATGAGTACCACTTAAAACTTTTAATTAAGAAACCACACAAGACATTTTAGTTACATTTGAATGCTGGAGACTGCGAGGGTGGTCTCAGCAGAAGGACTTGGATGGGTGTAACAGCCCTCCACAATGCATTCTTTGAAAAGCTCTGAGAAGTCTTAAAAGGTTCATTGAATTAATAGTCTTGCAAGACAGGTGTTACTTATTTTATAGGAATGTAAAAAGGAAGAGCTTTTCTAATGATACAGGTATCAGAGGAAAGAACAGAGCCAAGGAGTCCTCACTGCTGCTCTCATCCTCTGAACCAGTTCCTGCTGCTTCAGCATTTGAATTAGAGTTTTGTACTGCGAGCTCAGTTTCTCATTGAGGCGTTTCATTGATATTTGCCTTTGTTTGCTCTGCGCCTGAACCTGGTGTGTAATACCTGAGTTCTAGATGGTCTTTCTTTCCCACACAAATGTAAAAAAAAAAAAGCTCAGATTTAATCTATAGGTGTGGCGAAAAACTCTGATTTTTTTTTTTTTTTAACAGACGTAGCTTGAAAAGCTTTGAAACCAGTGAGGACAATAATAAAATGTACTTTTATAAACATGTTTGAAGTCCACAGTCATTATGTGATCATTAAAAAAGCCTCATAACGCACTTGGGCTATATGGTGTATTGCCAGCTAACGTTAGCCAAGGAACTTTCAGTTTAGTACGTATTCTAGCTTTTTGTGCAAGAACTGGTAAATTTGGAGCTTTAGAATTGAATTAGTAAGGGATCATGTTGCCAATATTAGATTTCTGAAGAGGCCAATAATAAACACACAGGCAAGCTATCAGCAGGTGGATGCATGCAGAGAAATCTTGCTGCTGTATTCTCTCTCATAGCTCCCAGGAGTCGGTGAATTACGGGCTTCCTAAGCAGGCAGATGACTACTGACAGTTAGCTGTCGTAAAGTTGTCTAATACCTTTTTGAACCCTTTTCTGCTTTTTGCTTCCAATGAGTTTTGGTAATGAGTTCCACAGTCAAATCACTTGGGAAAAAAATCCAGACTTCCTTTTGTTGTTTTAAATGTATTATCTGATTATTTCATTGTCTAATGTGAGAAGGAATGGCTTCCATACGAGGGAAAAAATTATAGATTAAGGTGAAAGATGCAGGGAAAGTGAACGATTATACATATGTATTTCTCATCTATTCTTCATAGCTCTTCCATTTCCATTAAATGATTTAGAGATGGAAGGACCAGGATTGCTGGCTGTATTCAAATGCGGGTATTGCTGGAGTTTGTGCAGTTTCATGCTGATAGTTTCTGCTCTGTTGTCAGTCTTTTCCTAAAATTCCTCACATTCTGCTTGACTTCTTACTGTGGTTGAGCACTCAACCTGTATTTCAAGGAAACTATCCACAACTCCGAAACTATCCAAACACAGATCTGTTTGCTGAGTAGAAATAACTACTTTAGAGACAGCGACTCTGGATATTGTAGCAATGTTGCCTAAGTGCATTATTTAATGCTTATTGGCATGGGACTTCATATTCCAATTTATCTATAATCAGAGTTTTTTTCTGCAACTCTGTTCAGCCATTTTAGGTTTGTCTATCCTGTGTAAAATTTTGTCATTTCCTTTAAATCCTTTCAAGCGTATTTATGAATAATTCTACTCCGTACACTCCATAATGTTGAAACTCTCTAGTGCAGTAAAAAGCTATCAGTCTGGTTTCACATGATCACATGCTTAAAAAAAGTAAAAGTGTGCTGGATAGTTGCCTCATAATTAACTGATGAGGAAGAGAAAGTCAAGAGAGAGTCCAGTTTCTTTTAGAATTTGTTAACAAAGTCCTTAGTTTAGAGAAGACTCTTAGGGCAGCATTGACCAATTTTCTCAATTTAACTGGTACCGTCCACTTGATGTCTTTATGTATTCCTAAGGCCTTAAAATTCAGTATAGACACCATTTTCTGTTTTGCAACACTTCTGTAATTGATTATAGCAGCAGTTTAAGAAAAGATAAGGAAGCCACTCAGAATAAAGACCTCAGAAAAGAATATCCTGGATGAAACTTTGAGAAAGAAAAGAGAAAAAAGGTATCTATCTGAGCAGTCTGAAGTTTGGCCAGTAGACCTGGTAAAGGAATGGTACTTTTCCCAAAGGAAGCGAGCCAGCCCATTCATATGGGAGTGATAAATAAACAGGGGGGTTTGATTCCCCCCCATGAAGAACAAAAAGAAGTAGCAGCTTTTATGTTGTAAGCAATACTGGCAGAGAAGGTTCCTTGTGTTTTTGCGTCCATTCCTCTCTAGACATGTATTTACATTTTGGAACAGGAATCCCATAGATCTGTGTCAATTTAACCATGGATGGGAAAAAAAAAAATCAGTAGACTGGACTTGTGTCATACAATGTTGTAGGTGCTCCCTACCTTCCAGGAGGCATCTGAGCCTAATGGAAGATTCCATTTATGGAGCCCGTTTGATTTCCAATCAGGTAGACCCGGATAGTTTTCAGATAAATTGCAATCCTCCTGGGAAATACAGAACATGGGAATTCCACGTCCCGCCTTCCCTCCTACCACCCTTATTCTTGCTGTGACTTTGAGCAGTGCATGAAGTCTTGGTGGCTGTGCTAAAGTAAAGGATATGAGTTTAAACAAGTGTCTCTTCTTTGGACATAAATTAATATTCCTGCAAATATTGGATTTTATTGTAGATACGCATTTTTACTTTTTTAATCATGCATTTTGTAAGTGTGTTCTGATGTCTGTGAAAAACGTACAGTGCGTTTTTACCTTGAGTTAGATTTTCATGTATCTTTTGTGGGGAGTGTGGTTAAATTTTCCAGTTTTTTATATTTGCAAAAATCCATTTTATTGGAGCCGAAGCCCATTTCTGTGACTCTGTACTTCCATAGTTTGCACCTTCGTTTAGCCTACTGAGTAATATACATTATGTTACTTTAGAGTTCAAGCTGGTTAGCGTCTATGCAAATTCTGAGTCTTTGGGTTACATTTACTGAAGGTTTTTAAGTTTTTCTCTGCAATCATAGGACTGGAAAATTCCTTGGTTTTCTAATATGCAAACTGACTGATGCATACAATCACCTCATTCCAGCAGCTGAGGCTTTACGAAAAACACTAATTATCACGATGAACTAAAAGATCTGGCCAGACTGAGGTCAAGCTTTATGAGTTTGAGCCTTTGTTTAGGACAGTGGGGAGAAGCAAAGGATTTCTCCAACTCCCTTTTTCTTATGATATTTTTGTTTTACAGTTATGCAGCCTAAGACTATAAATTGCATTGCCATCTATTCTGTGAGCTAAATTCCTGGGAATTCTTCAAAAATTATAGAGTAAATGCAGCGGGGTTGGTCAATTCTGGAGGAGAGCGTGAATTCAAGGGCATGCAAAGGAAACTTGGAATTCCACATTTGCTTCACTGAGTTTGGACCAACAACTTCACTATCCTCACTTAAAATGAATGTTATATTTTATTATATGTCTTTTAGCTGTGTGATAAAGAAGATATAAAGGAGTGGTGGCCTTTAATTTGCAGTGTCATTGCCTTGAATTTTTTCTAATGATAAACTTTCAAGCATGGGTGCTTATAATTAGACAATTCTATACCTCAATGAGGAAACTATATACCAAACATGTAAGTCATCTCCTAGATGCTTAAAATGAATTAGGGGACCTAAACAAGGGCACCTTCTTTGAAAACGTTAACAGAAATTTTGCTGTAATTCTTTTGAAATTAAACTCCATCCCTTTGCATTATTGCATTCCTGGTTTGACTATAAATTATGATTTTAGTCTTTATGGTAACATTAAATTGTAGGTGATGAACACGGAGAACTCCACAATCAAGAAAAGCATTGAATTATTCAAATATCTTTGAATTACATGTAGAATAAGAATTACTTGATTATGTTTTAGTACCTTTTTGGTCCCTTTAGCTACAAATTTGATGTTGGAGGGGGATTAAGAGGAGGGGGAGAAGGAAGGAAGGAAAGAGATTGCTTTCTCCCCAACATCAAATTCAACTTGACCAGAGCACATCATATATTTCATTTTAGTCATTAGTTCAATCAAGTTTTGCCTTGAATGTCATTCAGTGCTGCACAAAGTTTGGTATTTTGCTCACATATAACATCAAAGCAGCATATTTAGTTGGAGCTCGAGAACCTGGAAGTACACGTTTCCTTCTCAAATAAATCTATTCAGCCCTGCAGACTGTGCCCATTAGTGGCCACAGAAGCAGAAGACAGAACCCTTTTACTCTCTGTATGGGCAGAGGGCAGGCACTTGATAAATGAATGGAGAAGCCTATGTTGGCTTCAGAGAAGGAAACAAAAGAACCAGAGGAAGAGCGATGAAAAAAGAGACTGTCAAAGGAAACTGCTGAAAGATTAACTGTAGTTTTCCATTCCTTATTTTATCTGTTGAAGTTGGGTTTTTTTGTTGTTGTTTGTTTCTTGTACCTATAGAACTGGATTCCTGTTGCAATATATCCTTTTTTCCCCCCTTTTTTAAAGAACTAATTTTAAGGGACTATCAAAAATATACCAGGGTAAATCATGGCTCCTTTTATGAATGTAGTTTAGCTTTCAGACTGTGCATATGTCAGAGGAAGAAGTTGTGTCAGTGGAAGGAGAGAACACTTTCATCAAAAGATGGCATGGTTGTTCTTGCACGACTGTTGTCTAGTTCATTGATCTGACTTTCTTAAGTTCAAAATTTACACATCTGAGAATCCTTCAGCACCTCACAATATAGAAACCTTCAAAGATTGAGTTGATGTTTGCTTCATGGGTTTAAACCTCTCAGCATAAACAGCATTTCATGGGAATGTAGAGGAGGAGAACAGAGGCTGATTCTTTCTAACGATGATGAACCCACCTCCGCAGTTTGGCTTTGAAACGCTTGGACTTCAGGAAAGTTCAGAACCAAACCTGCCTGCTTGGCTTCTTCCACCAAATAAAAATTAATCTTAATGTTATGTTTCAGAACAGTGCTGGAAGCTGATAGGAGAAGAGCTTGCTCTGTTAATGGTCATTATTTGATTCCTCCTGACTCTGCTCATTTGTTAAAGGAGATGAAATTTAATTAAGATTTAGTCTCAACCTATCTGTGATTTACATAGAGGTTCTAGCAAACTTTACTAATATGCAGAGTTCGCAGTAATGGTCCAGTTTTTCCTGTAGGTTTCTCTGCTTGGCTTTCATCCCAGCCGTTAGGTAAAATTAAGGCCCAGAAAATCAGATTATTACATCCCAAGGGGCAGGACTGATAAGCAGCACATGATTGTTGATCTGCTTGCTAGCCGGTATTGGTGGTGTTTGAGGTGCTGCTAGATGCAAAGCCAATTTGTTAACAATTAGTGCTCATTAGAATCATTTCCTGTTATCGATTTTAAATGTTTGACAAAGCACTTTTAGGAAACTACACCCCCCCAAAAAATAGTAGCTGTACATCAGTGCTTAGTAATTACAACTCTTTAGGGCCCAGTGTCAATCTTAACTAACTGGTTTCATTGGTTTCCAAGTAATTATTTCTGCTTTGGATCCCACCTGCTATCCCCTCCAGATTAAAGATGCTTTGAAACAAGGACATAGTTCTTGATTAGCAGAGTTGCTGAGAAAGGAGTGATAAAACTAAAGCAACTTTTTTATTTTCTGTCTTGGTTTGTCATGGCTTGGGCTTTTTACCTTGCATAACTACCAATGGATTACATGATATACAATATAGGAATTAATGTCAGCCTGGAATTAAGTGTGTTTTCCATTGGCCTTAGTATTTAACATGTGGGTTTAATTATAAATGCATCCTTGCCTTTATACACACATTGAGAATTGTGGAGCCATTAAAATCTAATTTACAAATGGTAAAATTAGATATAATGTCATGTTATAATAAAAGCTTTGATATCTAGGAGTCCAAGAGGGTATATATGTTGAGTTTCTTGGAAATTTGGGCTATAATTGCTATTAATCTGTTTTACATGCCAGAAGAGACTTGAATGCAAAATTATTTAATGAACGGTACAATGTGTGTATATATGTAAAAAGCACCAGATCAGGCACGCCTGCATTTCCACATATACTGGCTATCTATGACAAGTTGTTATAGACTCATGCTTTTTTATGAGTACACTGGAATTTTTGGCTAAATTTGGCAGTGTCAGAGGTGAAGCTAGCAGCATAGCCATCTGGGTTAATTTTCTCTCCTTCCTTCTTTGCTTTAAATTTTTAGCAACATCAGCTCAGGTTTCACAAGCCCTCTCTTAAAATGCTTACAGGTATTTTAAATGTATTCCGTGATCCCTGTTGCACAAGGTGGAGACCTAACATAAGACTTTACTTGCGCCTTTCCCACCCCCATTCATGAATTAGTCTCACAATTACTGTAAAAATTAAGGCGAGTGTGGGTGAAACCCGTGAAGCTTAGTCCCTCTAACCTTAATAAACAGAGATGGTATTGACACAAGTGAATTTTGTTTAACCACAGTACATTTGCTTCTTAATTAGTGAATATTCATCTGTCATCAGCAGCAGCTATGACACCCCTCCCCGCTAACACGTTCTGTCATAAATAATCAATGAGAGGCTATTAATATTCATGAGTGAGAATCTGTGTAGTCATGTGCACTGATGCAGAGACAGGGGGAGTGTTGCCATGAACTGAGTCGAAACTCTGTGTGTGTATACGTGAGTGTAAGATAGTTAGGGAAAGGGAAGAAGAGCATGCTGCTACACACTGCCCTGCCTTGTGCTTCCAGCTAACAGTGGTGTGCCTGTGTTTCGGGGCTGGAGTGACTGATGAAAAACAGTAGTCAAGTCTGGAGGGTGATTCCCTGTCAGTGCATTTGCCTTTCAGTGCTGGGGAAATTAGAGGCTTTGCTTTTGTGTTGCTTATTAGGATGGGCTGCAATCTGTGCACTTTTCAGAAGAGAGAGGAGCACTACAAACTGCTCTATGAAGTTTCACAGGTGAGTGCAGAGGATATTACCAGCATCTCCAGAGTAAAAATGTGTGTTCTGTACAGAGAGTAAGTAGAGATGCTTTTGTTGTGCTTTGCTTTTTTTTTTTTTTCCTTTGCAAAATTGCTAGCTAAGTTGTTTGGGGGGTGTTGGTAATTATTAGTATTTTGGGTGCCTGTTGTTTTCTGCTCATTCGCCACTCCCCCTTCAGATGACTTCCTGTGGGATTCTTTTAACATTTTTGTGCATCTTCTGCCAAGATGTCAGTCATATAGCAGCAGTCTCACTGAACCATATCGGTGATGTTTTAAAGGAGCCCTTGGCTTTGGTAATAAGACTGATTTCAATAAGTTGCACTGCTGCCTCTGAAAGCATTAGGTCTGTGATCTCAGGTATTTCTAAGTGAAGGAACAAAGTTTTTATGGCATGTCTGTGTTGGCCAGGAAGTATGTTAGATTTTCAGATTAATTAATTAAAATGGAAATGATTCTGAAATGTGCTTGTCACCTTTAAACAGGTATGAGTACAACAGGGTTTCCACGGGTGAGGTGTGCTGCTTGTTCATTCATTGTGTGTGTTATTTCTGTTTACTGCTAGACAAAGATCTTAATCTCATCTAGATATTTTGGTGTCTCTTTCAGCATCGTAGCAGTGTGAGTAGCAGTGTAGCAGTGTGCTGCTAACGTGTTCCCAGCTCATTCAGAATAAGATGAGGAAAGACGAAACAAGCACTTACCATAATAGCCCATAATTTTTGCTCAGATCCTATTGAATCAGTATTTGATTTGCAGCTTTTTGGTTGTTTTTCCTCCTGGCACAGCAGACCCTCGCATGCTAAAGTTTAGTGCCTTTCAGCATCTGTTCTCCCCCTCTCTGTAATTTGTCCTGGCTTTGACACATTGCCGTTGACGGAGGCTGAACGCTTGCAGTTTTGGACTGCGCTGCTGCTGACAGGCAGCACGGAGGAGAAAACAGCTTACGGTGCTGGTGGTCTATTGGCACAGCAGCAGCTAAGTGCCCATTGCCGACTGGTTCCCTCCGAGTTCCTCCTGACGTGATTCATTTCACAGTGGGCTAATTACAAAGTGGGTTCTCTACACATGAAGCAGCCTCCTCAGTTGTGGTGTTAATGCACATTTTCATGGTAATGTGATCAGAGCCTCATTAGCCAGTTTCCAAAATGATCCTCTGCATTAATTAAATATAAAAATGACTCTTTTTATCACCATAGAGAGGAAGAAGAAGATTAACGTTGTTAATTACTACTGGGGGCAATACCTCTGCATCATTTTTTACCACAGAATCAGCAGGCGTATTCAATCCTAAAAGAGTGTCCGTTTGCAGGTAACCTGCCCATTGCCTTGCCTGGTGAAGACGGTCTCTAGGTGGAACACTTCCCTTTAGTTCAATAGTTAGTCGTAATCCCATCGTCATGTTTTCTTACAGCAATAGCACAGGGAAAAGCGTAGCAGCACATTTCCCTCTCCTCCCTTTCCCCCTCCCCAGCTCTGGATTGCCAAACTGATCTGAAAGTGTAAAATGGAGAAAGTGGAGTCGGTCGGTGTCTGCTTTTCTGTGCCAGGGAATAAGAAATGCAGGTTGTGCTATGAAGGGGATTAGACATTTCTTAAAGGGCTGCATGTGTGTAGGGAAAAAAGAGGCTGTGCCTGGTTTAGAGCGAATGCATTTTCAAAATATTCCTTGCAGTAATGTTGCATAGTAATAAATGCTATTGAAATGATCAGCAAACCCAAAGGTGGGGTTTTTAAGAGATTCTAGATAAATTCTTCCCTTTATCTGTTATCTTCTCTGCTGTTGAGTTGGAGTGTCTGTGGATGTGAACAAGCAAGGTGCAAAATGAACTAATGCTTTCACTTTTTACTCTGGTGCTTGCCAGATAAAGTGTAATCCCTGGGAGGATCTGAGCGAGTTTCCTTGGGGAGTTGAAATGCGGTGAGCCTGGTGCTGCATCTTGTGCTGTTAGGGAAATGTCACTGATAAGGTGCAGGAGGAGAGCAGAGAAATGACTTAGTGTGCTCACTGCCAGATCCTGTGTTCATCTGTAAACTCATCCCTATCTTTGTTTCAGTGTATGCAGGTCAGAGCCCAAAGGATACTGAGCATATTTTTAACCAGGTGCTACAGTAGAGATCAGGTAGTATCTCGCACCGTAACTGCTTCTGTGTACAATACTGATTTGCTGCTGGGGGGGGCGGGGGGAGCAGCAGTAGAATATGATAAATTAAATTAAGCTAAGACAGGCATTACTACTTGATTTGCAAATCCCTTTTTAACTCTCCAGTCCTGTAATTCCTGTACCACAGCCTTGGCTCTTTCATCTGCATGATTTCTGGAGAGCTTGGGACAAGTTAACCTGTCAGGGACATGAACTGACTGAGGATGAGCTGTGGCTCACTAGCATATGTGGATCAGATAGATTAATTTATATTCATATAAGGAAGCAATCCTAGCCTCATCTCTCACCTTTCCCGTGCTAGGCTACCTGATACTGTGGGTGGTCTGTGCACTCATGTACTTAAAAATACAGTAAACAAAGGAAAGCGTGTTTGCAGAGGAAAACCATGCAAGTGCTTACAGCGAGGCATGTTTTCTGCTACTGTTTGTATTGAGGTCAGATTCAGCACCGGAGAGCTTTTTGTTGTAGAGCTGCTGGGAAATGAAGACATCGTTAGAATATGTATAATTCCTCGCTCTTCCCCCCACCCGCTTCCTCCAGACTCGTTTGCCTTTCACTGAGATAGCAGTTCAGAGACCATGGAGGCCCTCTCCAAAAACAGCATTTGCTTGATGAGACTTTTATTTTGATAACTGTCTCGCACGTGCAGATTGGGATTAAAACAAAAAGTCAAATAGTCATGTTTTAAGAATGAAAGCTTTTGAGATACCACTATGCATTGGTGAAGGACCCTTGTGCTTTTGAGTGCCTCTTCACTTGTCCTCAGGACATGAGGATGACTCAGCTTTACTTCTTGACTTCACCGTGAGAAGGTATCAGGTGTAGCACCCCCCCAAGTCCTCTTCTCCATATGCCTACCAGTGGAGAAATGGAAGATGTCTCAATCTGAAATTTATGGCCCTATGCTACTTCATGGGGCACTTTGTTATTATTTCCTGTGTGCTGTATAAGCAGGATTGAGCTAATAAGTGTGCAGCCAGGAAGTCTACATCAAGGCACTTAGAGAAGATGGGACCTGGTGTGTGCTCATGTCCATTAGGAGCAGACGTCTGCCATACTCAGCTGATTTGCTCTTGCACTGCTGGGATGAAAGAAGTGAGTTTAAGACATTTGTTAGCTGCATGTTGAGGACTCTTCCATTTAGCGGAAAGGATAAGAGAAATACGGCAAGGATTGGAGGGAATGAAACTGAAGCACCATCTGATCAGTCATCAGCAGTGATCTTCAATGGCCTTGTGTGAGACTCAAGGAAATGCAAATTTTTCACAGAATTCTGTGGATATCATATGGAAATCATTTCTGTTTGCTGGAATTTTTATGGTTTTTTTTTTCAAAATGTGCAGTTAACCCAGAGAAAAAGAGGGGAGGGAGAGAGAGAACACAGTACTTTTGGAAGTCAAAGGCCAGTGTGAACTTCTTTTTTGAGTTACATGTTAAGAAGCAGTCCTGGCTCAGGGGAGCTTAGAATTGAAAGGAAGAAAGGAGAAAAGCTAGCAGGGAAAACAGAGGCAATCTGGGATGGCTGACAAAGTCAGTGGTGGAGCTGGGATTAAAACTAGAAGGTTGCACATTTATATTTTACATTTGACCTGAGATGATAGTAGAGCCTGCTCGCAGCGTTTTTAAATCCTCTGAAGACTGATTATGCAGTTTGCTTCTCATGTTGGTTTCCGTAATTAGCATAAAGCTCAAATTTTCACCAGTTTAGAGGTTTGATTTTATGTTCATTTTGATATCCCTTGGGGTACTTGAGGTACTGAGTTTTAGTGGTACATCTCTTCAAATTCAAAGGTGTTCACAAGAGAGACATCAAGCCTGCCCACTGAAACAGTAGAAGCACTTCTGTATTTTTCAGGAGATGCTGCTTATAGCTGGCATTGGAATAAGGAAAGAAGCCTGGGGGCTAAGCAGTGTTCCTTGTCACTGGGACCTGCCTTCTTTGGTCTTGATGAAGTTTTGGTTTATTTAGAGGATTAAATAGACTAGATGATGTGATCCTTATTTTCCTTCTGAACCAACCTCCAGCCACTAGTATTGATTTTTGGTACTTACGCCGTGTGAGGTATTTACCTGACAACTCCTCGGTGTGGTGTTTGCCATTAGCTCCCATTCTTTTCTGGAGATACCTGCCGGCAGCATTTGCATCACCTTTGTTTGCTGTGTATCAGTGCCACCTCCAAATGCTCTTCATGAATTTCACAAGCAATGGGAAAGTACTGTCTTGTGCTGCATCAGCACAAACACATTTTTGGGTCCATTTATATCTAAGTTCTATTTTTAATAGAAATTCTGTGGCAGGACACTTTTACCTCTGGAGAATATGAAAGGAGAAAATTCTAAATTTATTTGTCTGGAAATAAGTTGAATTATCTGAGTTGAATTAAATCAGTAGCAAAAGTAGATCTGGTTTGATCTTACTGCATTTCCTAGTTTTTCCTTCTTGCTCCTCTCTCAATTTTTAAACAAAACAATTGAGAACCCTCTGATTCTTATTTTTTCTAAGCAGCTCTTCTGAATACTCATTTATCTGTTTGAAAAGCTCAAAAATAAATTTTGAGGTGCTGAAGGAGTCAACAAACTTATAGGAGTACTGTTTCCTCTGTTTAACTGAACAATTTTAGAGCTCTGCTCTATGTAATTCCCCTCAAAGCTGCACTGTCTCATATTAGTAGAGCAATGTATTTATGGTAAAAATATTATCAAGTAAAGCTTGTCATACGTTTCTAGTCATGTCCTAGAAACTTGCTTGGAATTTCCTTAAAGAACCTCTGCTGAACTGAAAAGACTTTAAAAACTGAGTTCATAAAAGTTGACTTCTCTTACAGATAAGAGATGGTCTTTGTGGTTAGCAGGCACAGCTTTCCTGGTTATTCTGCTTCCTTGCTTATTTACTTCACACCGATAATTGAGCAGTATTCATCTAAATAACTAATCCCATTGCCATAACGTTTCTGCAGGCTGTACTCAGAAAGAAGACACCAGTGTTGTGGCATTGCAAACAACTGAGTTCTTGCTCCTGGTGGAGGAGCTCACTGTCCCACGCTGGGTAGTGGTCCATGGACCCAGGGAGCGTTGGCTGCCCAGCAGTAACCGTCCCCAGAGCCCCAGGCACCCACGCCTCAGCTCTGCGCTTTGTCACCACATGCCGATTGCTTAAAAGAGAAGATATGTCTGAAAGGCCACCTCTTGTCTGGATTTAGGCTCTCACCACAGAGCTGTGTTTAGGTGTGAAGGCTCCCTGAGGAGTCCTGGAGGATTGTGCCATGAGGATTTGGGTCTGGGGACACATAGGCTGCTTAAAATAACCACCTCTGGCCGCCCAGACGGATGGTGGCTGTAGAGAAGATACCCATGCATACAACTAGGCATGTAAGGAAGTCATCATCGGATTTCCTAAAAACCTAAACCCATTAGCAGGATTTTCGGGATCATTCTTTTGAACATGATACCTGAATTATATGCTGAGTACCTAAGTGTTATTTTGGATATCAGGCCAACTGCCTTTGATAAAACACTTTTTTTTTTTTTCTGATAAAATCCAGGAAACTCTGAAGTGTTGCCACTGACTTCACTGGGGCCAGGCTTTCATTTTCTGCCCTTGTTTACTGTCTTGTAAAAGGCATATAGTTCCTGTGCATACCTCAAGAGGAAGGATAAAGAAAGAGTCCTGAGATAAGAAAGCAGACAATAGTATGTGAGATAAGAATTCAGGGGATGGGTACAACAGAGGCAGCTATAAAAAGCCCTACCGAGATTATATCAGTAATCTGCAGGGATATGCAATGCTATGAAAATAAAAAAAGTGGTTGAGGTACTGAATAGCATGATTTTCTCTGTCATTTTGCTGTTCTTTGCATCTTGAATTTAACAATGGGGATTAAGGATTCTAATGATCAGATCTTTATACATTTTTTACAGAGCTATCCTTTCTTGAGGCTTGCTTCCTGATGTGATTTGGTATGGATATAATCCTCAGGCCTAAGGCAAAGTGTATCTTTATGTGAGTCTCGTACATGAGTGATGTGATGAAGCCCATCTTGCTACCTTGAGCATTCACAGACTGGAAACTGCCGAAGAAGCATATTTTGTTTTGTGGTTTGTTGAAGGGAAGGGGCATTAAAATGTCAGCCAAACACTCTGCTGAGTATATGTTAAGAGTTAATTGACAGTAGGTTGTTTCACCAGTTTTCTCTCAAGAGCTAAGAGCTTAATGGAGACATGTACAGCAGGGCTTGGTGATAACCAGCAGTTCTTCCGCCCCTAGGGATTTGGTAAAGTCTTATAAAAATAATTAAAAAAAAGAAGCTGAAAAATGCTTGCATCTTTGGCTTTAAGGCTGTTTAATTTCAGAGTGTGTTTGACCTGTTATTTTGAAGGACATGAGCTTTTTGTAATAGAACTTGATTTTCTGTCCACCCCATAGCTTTGAACCCACTGGCTAATTTCAACCACAAAGGCTTTTCTTATTTTCTAGGTTCATGCAAAGTAGTTTGATGATACTGTTAGGTAGATCTTTTTTTTTTTTTCAAGACCAAGAGGACGTTTGCAAACGTCACCTCAAAATATCAAGACATGAAAGAATTTAAAAATTTGGATGCAGGTTATTCTTTATACACTTTGTGGTTGCAGTGAAGGTAGTTACTTGTTATTTCGTGTGTAATAAGCTTGTCATTTGTTTTACTTTGCTCAATAGTTGTAAGAAAAATCACTCTGTTAAGAGAGGATATTAGATCAGTAACTGTTAAAAGGTTATCTATATTTTTATAATAAGCAGCAGTTCAGAAAGAGAATTTTACAAATACTTTTATGCCGTGGACTGAACCTAGAAATGGAATTGCAGTGTGTTCATATAACGCACTGCAAACTCTCTCTTATAGTTGTTTGTATTTTAATTTAAAATACTGGTGTGGACAGGCAGAAGACAGCGTGGCTATTTGGCCATTTCTACATAATAGGATGATGTAAACTTGCATGACCCTCACTGTTGTGGGTTTTTATTGTTTCACTTTGAGGAAGTTAGGAAATTCTACATATCCTTCTTCTCTCAGGTGGAAAAAATAATTAATTCCTTTTCCTCCAGGATGAAGGTTGGGGGTTTTTTTGTTGTTTGGGTTTTTTTAACCGACAGAAGCAAACCCTGATAATCAGCCAAGTGAAGCAAAACAAACATTCATTTTCCTTTGTTTTGTGGTCTGATTGTGTACAGTAGCAGTTTATTCCCTAGAGGTTTTGGCCATGAAGTTTGGCCTCTGAAACAACATAAGCATGGTGGAATGAGTAGTCTCTCAAACTACCACATCATATGTAGAATTCCTGTGCTTCATGTGTATTAATGTCAGAGTTGAACCTGAGAGGACTCAATCTGCAAAAGTCTACAAGTGTCTTTAATTTGTCTAGATACAACTTAGTTTTTGTGTTCTTCACCCAGCTGGAGAATTTTTTCTGTTTTGTTTCATATCTGTTAGTATTTGGGGGGCTTGTTGTTTGGTTTTTTTCTCTAGCTCCTGGAATCATACTGTTTTGAAAAAAACACTTCATTAAAAGTAGCCTCACTTATGATCAGTGAGAAAAGTTTGCAAATATCAATCAGGTTTAGTTTACAGTTTAGGAAATTTGAAAGGAATTGGGATGAACTTGAAAGATAATGTTTAGAAACAGTCTAAATTCTTGAGGGTTTGGTATTATTCTGCATGTCTAGGGTAGGCATCATTGCTTGAGAGATGAGGCTGAGACCCACCCACGTGGGGTTAGCAGCTGTGCATGGCCCTAAAGAGGAGGAAAATGTTTGGCTCTGGACTTTCAGGGCTTGTCCACAGACATCAGTGCGAACGGGAGCCAGCCATGGCTGTGTCAGCACATCATGGCACACTTGAGACCCCAGCCGGTTTCTGGCTGGGATCGCAGGTTCTGCCCCTGCATCTGCAGACATGCCTTCAGGGACCGTCCTGCTTGCAAATGTCAGCACAGCTTCTGTGTCCATGTGCTGCAAACTGGTGAGGCTCCTGGGAAAGATTCACAAACTTATTTGGTGTTCACTTGCTCTCTAGTGTCAGAAAGATAATTAACTGCAGTGCCAGGACCCCTGTCCTGAGGACCAAGAGGAGCATGGGAATGGGTGAACTTCACTAAATCCTTATGAGGGCTGAACAATTGAAATAATTGGAGAAAAGGATTATCTTCAGTTACCTGTGGTATAACAGAACAATTGACTGACCTATTTAAAATGTTTGATAGTATTTGTAATGTGCTTTTTACATATTATGGTGATGGAATTGCAGGGAAAGTTGCTCAGGGAATAATCATTGTTCAGGTCTTCGACTTCCTCATGGCTAGAATGTGAAGTATTCAGATTCCTCATGATATCCATGGGCGTATGATCTGCCAGCTCAAAACAAATTTTAATGCAAGAAAAGATGGAAGAAAGGGTCAATTATTAGTTAAAGTTCAGCATTTGGAATGCTTTCTCAGAGGTCAGGGTTACTAAAAGTGGGGGTGGCATCTCTATTGCAATGTGGTTTTATGCATTTTTTAATTTAATTTGTCATATAGTCTACTATTACAGTCAGGAAAGACACAGACCCATAACTTTATAAATAAGGAATTCCAGAAAGTGTATGTCGTGTCTACACTGTTTTTCACTGAAGAATATAATTCCATCCAAATCAAAATGCTCTATAGAAAAATTAAATATTTCATCAAAACATGGTCTTAGAGGAAAAACACGGGAAAGAAATTTCCAGAAATGTCTGAATATTATTTATATATCATCATAGAGAAATATTTAGGTTGATTAACTTTTGAAATATCTTATATTCAGTAGTTTTTTAAATGGTGTGTTATTTCATATAGTATTAAATTTGGAAGCCAAAAGTGAGTCAAATGTTCTTCTATCTTAAAATGTTTTGCTCTTTCCAGAGTTGGGTGTACTGTTTGTGAAATCTCAAACCTCCTCCTGACGTGGAATTTCCATCCTCTCTGGATTTCGCATTCTGAGATATGTGACTTACTGTGGGAAACTCCTCCCTATGTATAATCTTCTTCACCAGCGTACGCTTCTTGTAGAGATTTTGTTATAGAGCAGTCTCATATCTTGTGGGAGAGAAGGAAAGTATATATAGCAAGAAGCGTTTGTGTAAACAGCTTCTAACGAGGTACTTGTTAGAAAAAGAATACACCATCACCTTCATAGTGCATGTTGTGATGCCAGAGAGGGATGTTGCCCTGTTTAAGAGAGTGTGCCAAAAGCTGGCTTTTTGCCTGCTGATACCGCACACCACTGGATGGGTGACTGTGGTGTACTGAGGCATAGGGCCTATTTAGCGTGGTAGCGGGACTTGGAGGTCTGGTTTTAGAACCAATTTAGAACCAATTCCTTCTCTCATGGGTATATTTGAAGAGGTCCTGGTTTCTCCAGCGGGACTTGGAGGTCTGGTTCTAATTCCTTCTCTCGTGGGTATATTTGAAGAGGTCCTGGTTTCTCTTTTCCCTTTCTGGTATAAAGTTCTGTATTATTTAAAGCTTTAAAGATTAACTGTAGAGATCTCGGCTAATGGCTAATGAAGAAACCAGAATAGTATTGTCTAATAATGATGATGGTGATCACAATAAGCGTTGTAAAATGCTAGATCGATCCACTTGGCAATTATGGGTAAAGTTATAACACAAGTGGATTGTTGCAGTAGAGTGTAGATCTGCCTGCATTTCCCAACAGCTCTGGAGTTACACGCTTTCTCAAAGTCCAGAAAGGATTTGGTTTGGTTTGTGGGAAGTCTGTTTTTTCCTTCGCTGTACACTAAAGGTCATTTTTGATAGGAATTTCCCCAGAATCTCTTCTCAGATAACTAATGGGGCAAGTTGCTTTTTTATTCATATATTTTATTTTGTTGTGCAAATTAGAGGCTTTTTAATATGGAGCAATTTATAAATATGAATTTATTGGTATTGCTTTCTTCAGGTACTAATGAAAATAGGAGGGGTTTGCTACTTGTTCATCAGTAGTGGAGTCCAGTTGCTGTCAATAAGTTTGGCATAGATATAAAGTCTCCTCACTCGTATGGGCATAATATATTTCAAATCTTATGTGTGAGTCTTACTAAACCTTTTAAAATCTTCTTGATGAAGTAGTTTTAAGTTCCTAATACAGGAGGTTGTTCCCATTTATCTCCAAATGACCTCTTTGTCCCCAGATTTACATATTTCCTTGAATTAAAAATGTCATTTGGTCATGTTCAGTAGGAGAATGTCTTTGAAAGTCTGACCTGTGGGAACATGATGAATAGTGACAGGGGAAGGATTTTGCCCAGTGAGAATACCAAATCATGTAGCACTGTAGTTTCACTTACTAAATATTGTCCAGGCTCTATTGTTGAACCCTATGCTGCCAGCGTCACTTTGTCAGGATGTTTTCTGTCCTGTGACTAGTAGCTTCAAATGTACTCATCCATCTTCTTGTCCCATTACATTTCATGTGACTGATGTTCTGCACCCATTAAAATTGATGGGAAAGAACAAAGAGAAGAAAAATGTGCCCTTCAACTGATTATGCTTTTGAAAGAGCAAATGAGACTCTACTGCTATCTAGAGTAAATTGAACAGTTATTTCTGTTTTTAACTATATTACTTAACTTTTATTAATCCTTATTAGCAGTAGATCCCTTATTTTGTTATTTTGATATTATATTGAGAGCAGTAAGTTCATGTCAATATTTTCTCCTTCAATTTTGTGACAATAAGTGAACGTACAGACTCTTTTAGATGTATCAGCTGCGTCTGGTAATCTTGCCCTTGAGATATTGCTAGCATGCCTGAATACCCTCTCAGGGAAGGATGGAGGTATGTTTTACAAGCCCAGGCCTTTCTTCTGAGGAGGGACACACAGAGCTTTGCTCAGCCACAGCTCCTGTGTGCTGGGAGAGCACTTGTGCAGGATGTCACAAGGTTCTGCTCGGTGATAAGTGCTTGCTTACCTTACGCTAAGATCTTCAGGGCAATTAATGGGAGACAAGAAATACAAGAGCCTTTGTAGTATTTGCTTTACCTTTATTTCATGGATACAGATGGTTTCCCAAAGTGCTAGTCCAATGTTTCAGACGAGAGCCATTAGCCAGCTGAATGGAGAGGACAGATGTCGTATTTACTGACAACCAAAAACAAAACACAGAGGAAAAGCAGAAGTGAAGGCTCCGGAGTGATCAGTATGTCTGATTATTTATAGCTTATATGACAGCCTTCTCAATACAGCAGCCAACCATTCTTTCCCATCTGTGCATAGTAATGAGACTATAATTTTTTTTCAAATTTGGGCTTTGACCATAGGCACTTGCGTGCCCCAAAAATGCAACTTAATGGGCCCCTTTAGGCTCCCTGATGTTCTTGCAGAGACTTCAGCAAGTGCTGAATGCAGCTGTTCACTTCCCTAGTGGTACTAGTATGCATTAAAGTTTATTTCCATGCAAAGTTCAAATATGTTTTGGTTTTGTTAAACTCTTACCTTGAAATTAATGCTTTGCCTCGGCGATTTAGGCTTAGTTGGTGCTCTGTCTGAAGTTCCCAAAGTGTGTTTGGCTTGGGGGCTCTGTGCAGACAGCTCTGAGTCTTGAAAGATTGTTTCCTACAACATTACCTATAATTATTTGAGATTTCTGGTAGGCATCAAGGCCTGTTGCTTTGTCCAACATTTTTCTCAGACTGGAGATAGTGTGTTATGAAGCGGATAATATTCTCATGTTGGCAGTAGGTTCACTTGGGTTATCCATATTTTAAAGACAATTGTTCACATTGATAATTTGTGAAAAGGAACTTGATTAAGATTAAAATAGGCAAATAAGACTTTAGGAACCTTAATTTAGTTATTTCTTTATGAGCTTCCCTGCTCTCTTTAGTTGCTTATTTGACCTCCAGCTGAGAGTGGATTAATTAATGTAAAGGAACATTCTTACAGATAATTAACTCCTGAAATGAGTGGAAGTTAGGCAAAAATGCAATGCATCATTAGTCAGGTCCTACTTAACGCAGGACAGCTCTGGACTATTCAGGCACATTGTCACCCTTAATGTTAGAGGCACTTGAACAAGTAACCCCAGAGTAAACAGGGGCATAAACTTTCTGTGCGGGAGTATATTGCCATTCTTTTACTCTGTGCTAAAATGACTTGGGGGAAAAGAGACTAGTGGCAGAATGCACCCTTTCTTTTATTTAGGACAAAAGTATGCAACAGATAGCTGATGCTTTGAAATTTGCACCCCTGTAATGGTAATTCTTTCCCATGCATATGTCTTCAGTTGGATATGAAAAAGGTGGGAAGTGGGATAGAAATCTCAGTTTATCCTTCGGGATTGCAGTGACGGCAGCAGCTGCTGGGAATAGGTCCCAACAAATAAATTCTCTTGCCAAGCAAACCCACTTCTTAGCACTATGCAGAAAGGTCATCATTCAAATAATAGTGCTGTTAATTTCTAGCGTGACTTCAGAAGGGATAAGTCTCAGCCTCCCACCTCCCCATACTTCAGGAGACTTTAGATGGAAGCTACTCTAAGCCTTGGGTTACAGATTTTCAGAAAAGCTGTTGTTCCCATGTTTTTGGTTTGGAAGACACTGAGAAATGCTTAGCTTTTTGTTGTAGTGAGGAAAATCTGAATGCAAGAGGAGGGATGAGAAAATTGGATTTCCTTTTATTGCACAGGAACACTGTACAACACTGACAGAATATTTACTCCTGTCTCTTTCTTCTAATTTGATTCTCTGACTACCATATCAATCTTTGCTCATTGGTGAAACAAAGTTATAAAGTATTGTAGGTGTTGCTGCTTGTACCTCAGCAACAACTAAAAGACAGGAAAGAATGAAAGATTTGAGCCATTCTAGAAGATTTATTTGCAAATTCATCCACAATGAAATGTGCCAGGAGTACAAAGTGTTGTGAGATGGCTCCTCAAGCCATTTCAACAAAAAGGTCTTTTATAGTTCCTTTTTTTCTTCCTCTAGAGAGATTTTATACGTATGGTATGGATGTGTTCAATACTAGTAAGTATTGAGTTCTGATTAACTAGCTTTCTTTCCACTCCACAGCACATGTATAGTCATTTGAATAATACAAATTGCACTGGCATTACTAATATGTACAGCAATGTGGAGTAAAACTTTACTGTCCGCAGTTAAAATACTGTGAATTCCAGTGGTAGGCTGTTTTCTTCTAGTGGATGGTTATGTCTTTTACCTTGCTGTTAAAGAAGTGAATACAGTGTTGCACCAGGGAAGTTTGCCTTGCCTCCCCGTGCTGGCATGGTTTTTGTTCAGCCTGTGCAGAAGGAAGAGAGAATCGCCCTGGCTTCTGCTGAGCAGGACGTGCCACCGGTTGCAGTAACGACAGGGCGCTCTCACAGTTTTTCTTACGGGATCTGAGGGTGATCCATAAGCAAGCTAGTCTCATGGTCGCATTTGCAGACTAGGGCTGTATTGGTCGTCCCTTTCCAGGTAGTGTCGACAGAGTGAAGTTAAGGACACATGGCCAAAGTTTCAGGTGCTGTAAGATATTTTTTCCTTTGTTATTTCAGGCATCTGTAGAAGTGTGCTTACAGAAAACAATGTGCAGAATTAAACCTTTCAGTAAGGACACTTTTATGCTATAAGTGTAGCGGAGATTTGTATTTACAGCAGGAAAAAGTCACGCTTCCTATAGATTGGCATTACGTTGTGCCCACTTGGAGAACAGAGGCAGAATTTATCTCTGGAGAGTATTTTCCTAGCATGCTGCTGGAAGCACAAGGTACTACTATTTGTTTCCTATTCTTAGAAACAGGCCTGTAGTTTTTAATCAATTTAGCATTCACCTGACACGCTAAGATCTTTGTTAATTGCATTATAGGCTGTGTAAATAAATCAGGAAGAAAGTAGTGCATTAGGGATTGACTAAAATTACAGACTGACTAAAATTACAGACTGACTAAAATTACAGGGTGGCATTTTTGCTAGGACCTCTGTGAAAGTAAATTCACGGGAAATACTTCAAACCTCTCTGTGAGAAGAGCGCTAATTTGTATTTCATTCACAAACAGCTTCTAGAAAATACTACGTGATACAGATAAATAAAGTCGTCATAATAAGATGATGCTAAAAATTCATAAATATGTTTACACTTGCGAGTGGCAAATGTTACAGCTTTCAGAGCTGAGAGTATATTCAGGAATATTGTCCATATGCCTCTATTGGCTGACAAAGTAATGCAGCTTGCATTACTCTAAATGAACATTCAGAGATTGGAAACTTGCCGTTGTTTGAGAATTTAGACCTTACTTGCACCTGTCTACAGAGTATAAACTTCTGATTATCCTTTACAAATGTTTTAGCTCTAAGAAGCGTTTTCTTAAATTACAGATACTTAGCTGTTTCCACATTTGCAGCTAAGTAGTTGCAATAGCTTGGATAGTATGGAAATAACAGGGTTAGATTTCTTCATTTTTGTGAACTGTTATTAAAAAAACCAAAGTTTAGAGTTGTGGTTGTTTATCCAAGAGTATAAATAATTTTACAGAGCAGGAAACTTCAATTAAATATTACTTTTTATGCCTTGCTGTATGTAACTGATTGATACTGGGGAACTGAGAACGCAAAGTCCTTCATCACCTATATCCAGGAATGTGGAGAGAATACTCATTAAATTAACATTGGCTTAAGAAAAATGAAACTTCCGAGCCAATTACAGTTTACTGTTTAGACTGAAACAGAAAAAATGACCTTTGTTACAGAATATGTGACTTGAACAGGCAGTTCTGTATAAAATTGAGAAGCTGCAAATGTCCTGCACTTGAGTGATGGTGTGCGTGTGATCTTAGTTCTGCTTCATTAGCCCCTAGTCAATGAGTGGTAAATTTTTCCTTTTTATACATCTTCTGTCAGGGGATAATAAACATAGCCTGACTAGTGCATGTTTTCACTGCAGCAATTTTATTTATATATTTTTTGCAGCTTTGATGAATAGTTTATATCCCACTTGAATAAATTTTTCTTCTTTTCAAATATTCATATAGGTATTAGCAGTGGTTAATTATGCACTCAGTACCTTTTGTAATAGAACTATCTGTCATTATGGCAAGCTTTTATGTTGTATTTGAGGGATTCAGTCTTCTCAGTAAAATACTGCTTTTGCAGTATGCATGGGAGCGATCAATTTTATTTTCTGCTGATTTGATAATTTTCTACTAAAATTTAATCTTCTGTGCTATGGCGTTTGTGGCCAATTGAAAGATTTTTCCCTCTGCTAATAGAATATCTAATGCTTCAGCTTTTTACTTCCCATTTCTCTAAGTACACCTTTAGATTTTGTTGCACTATGATACATTTATATTTCCTTTTAAGGGTAAAAAATGTGCAGCTAGGTTATGTTTTCTGTGTGATTTACTAATTCAGCATACCAGGGATGTAAACACTTCCTTTTTTCTAGATATTTCCCCAGCGGTGATGTTTTGTGTAGAGGGTTCTGTTAGGTAAGCCACCAGACATACTACAGACATGATTAATATTGTATAGGTTGATGAGTAGTTTGTCCTACTCAGTCTTTTTTATACAGATGCAAATTATGTTGTTGGTCTTAGATAGAGTAAATTCCATGCGGTCCTGTACCCTCTGTATTGTTGATTTTCCTGCTTTCAGTTTTCTGTCCAGGATTTTCAAAGGCCTGATCAAGAGTTAGGTATTTGTCTCAATTGAATTTCAAGCAGTTTCAGCAGTTTTCCTAGTGTTCTATAGACCCTTCAGTCTTAAACCCTGTTAGATGGAGCCAACCAAGTTCAAGTGGAAAGTGGTATCTTTGAGGTGCACCTGAGCAAGCTTTCCCAAAATGTGCCGCCAGTCCTATCGCACCACAGCCACCTGTAGGTATAAAACATGTTACAAGTCCAGCTCCTGGCAGCTGACTGAAGGTGCCAGCAGGCATTTGGCACTTTTTTTCTGATAATGGTCTGTCAGTCCTAGAGGAAGAGCATGAAAAATTGTCTGAGCTTTGGATGGCCTTATACTCAGTGGTGAATTTTACATGATTGGAATAAGATGAGGGAAAGAGAGGACAGAAACTTTGTAAATGACAGTTACTAAAAATACATAGCAGAGCTAACACAGGCATGACTTAAGGGCTATCTTCTTTTATTATTATTGTAAATGCCTGGATTCTGTGCTACACTAGAACTGCTCTCCTAATCAAAATAAGATACGATCATAAATGGGAAAAACTTGATAATAACAATAGATATTGTCATAGAATCATAGAATCATAGAATAGTTTGGGTTGGAAGGGACCTTTAAAGGTCATCTAGTCCAACCCCACCCTGCAATGAGCAGGGACATCTTTAACTAGATCAGGTTGCTCAGAGCCCCCTCCAACCTCACCTTGAATGTTTCCAGGGATGGGGCATCTACCAACTCTCTGGGCAACCTGTGCCAGTGTTTCACCAGTCTCATTGTAAAAAATTTCTTCCTTATATCTAGTCTGAATCTACCCTCCTTTAGTTTAAAGCCATTCCCCCTTGTCCTATCACTACAGGCCCTGCTAAA
>NW_008796051.1:4535552-4540026 GCF_000699145.1 Aptenodytes forsteri
TGTCCTTGATGAAGATATTAAACAGTACTGGTCCCAATACGGACCCTTGAGGGACACCACTCATCACTGATCTCCATCTGGACACTGAGCTGTTGACCACTACTCTCTGGATGCAACCATCCAATCAATTCCTCACCCACCAAACAGTCCATCTATCAAATTCATACCTCTCCAGTTTAGAGAGAAGGCTGTTGTGGGGGACCGTGTCAAAGGCCTTACAGAGGTCCAGATAGACAACATCTGTAGCTCTTCCCGTGTCCACTGATGTAGTCACTCCATCACAGAAGGCCACTAGGTTGGTCAGGCAGGACTTGCCCTTGGTGAAGCCGTGCTGGCTGGCTTGAAACACCTCCCTGTCCTCCATATGCCGTAGTATAGCTTCCAGGAGGATCTGTTCCATGATCTTCCCAGGCACAGAGGTGAGGTGAGGAGTCTAGGAGCAGCAGAGGATCAAAATCTAGGAGCAGCTTTTGGAAACTGGTTACTTATTCCTTACTGTTGACTGTTCAACCCTGTGAAGAACGAGAGAGATGAAGAGCTGCATCAAAATTTTTCTTCTGGTATAGTAGGATTCTTCACCATCTTGGCCATGCAAGTCCCATGGCTTGCTCATCAGTCTGACCATTTTCACGGGATGGGATGAGCAGTGAGGTTTAAGGAAATAAGTTACGAGTCGGTTGGAAATTCTCACATGCAAGGAGAAATTTCTTTTGACTGTTACCATTTCAAGGCCTCTTTTTAATGGTGCATAACAAACACCACAATCTAGCTCATTATTTCTGAGCCATTGTGTTTCTAAAATCTTCACTTGAAATACAGAAAATTCAAAGGTAAGTTTAACAGAAGTCAGTATAAACCATCAATATGTTAATAATTTTGATTACTCATTGATGATCACTCTTGCTCCATTAGTGCAAAACAAATTGAGGATTCAGAAAGGTGAGGGGGCTCATGAAAATTGGAGAGACCAGATGACCAGAAGTATGAGAATTTCCAGTGAAAACTGTCTGTCTCATGGTGCTAAATATCTGTTATTTTCTTTGTCACACTGATGAATTCGTAGTATTCCATTCCTCTTCTAGCCTTTGACTTTCACAAATCTTTACTTACTCTCGTTTTTCCAAAAAGGATTTACAGGAACCTTGCACTTAGTTATAAAGTGTCTATAGGTACATTGCACAGGGCGTGTAATAGTACTACTCTAGGTCTGTTACCCTAACCATAGTGTCAAAGTACCTATCAGTCTAATAGAATAATCTTGATCTGAGACAAGGAAGTACAGGAAATGAAGGTATAAAAAAAGTTTTGCCCAAGGTCACATAGGGTGCCAAGAACCTGAAATTAGGGCTTCCACCCTATTCAACCCTTTTTTTTTTCTTTTTTTGTCCCCAAAGTAAAGAATAACAACTTTGCTGAAGATAAACATAAAAAATACAGTTGGGGTTGTTTGAGGATTAGGCCTCATGATGTTACAGCAGTTCTTCAGGTAGAGGAAATGTCTCTTGCTTATGTTTTCATGGAAGGGTAGGTACATGTGTAAAAATAATTATGCTTGGATCAGCATATTTGCAGTTTAACAATCAACTGCTGATTATCTGCTGATTCTTGCAAAACAGAAAATCTGTTCTTATACAAACATTAATTATGGAATATCTGACAGAATCATTCCAAACTGGTTTAATTATACACAGTTTTTATACCCTGTGTAATTGCATTTTCACTGAAGAAAGATCCAGACCAGTCCTCTTACTAAAGCTCTTTTTACGTCTTTACATTTGCGTTAGAGGTTAAACTGACTGGATTGTCCGGGATGCTTTGCCGTTGTGGTAGCCAATTTTTTTAGTAGGTCCCCAGCCTCTATTAATTACCATATTGGGATGAGCCTCCTGTATCACATCAAATGGATTGCATCTATTACATCCAATAGAATTGGTGTGTGACGGTTATTGATGGGGCCTCAACCATCCCGGTTTTATTAAGACCATTTTTACACCTAGGTTACAAGCTAACAGTGCCATTATCTCTCCCCAAAATCCCTTGGCAGTTAGTACCGCCAGCAGCAGTAGAAATTACAGAGGGATTAATCTCTGGCTCCAGCCCCCAAGAGCTTTTCTCTGGAGGTACAGAATCGTATGTTGAACTGTGTTAAGCGGTGAAAGATTTAATGAAAAAAAAGCTCTGAGTGCCTGCCTGCATCAGAGTTGGCGTCTGTCCCTTTCCAAACTTGTCAATACCGTTTTCTGTCTGTGCAGGCCTGCTGGGCTGCTGAGATACGTACGATGGCTTGGGCTGTTTTGTTGGAGTAGTTGTTTTTAAAAGCATGACCCTGCAGAACGTTGGTCGGAGCAGTCGATTTCGGAGGAAAATGAGGAGATGGGGTAGAAGAAGGAGGGAATTACAGATCTCTTGAGAGTCCCTTTCATTGCAAATCATTCTTCCAGCTGTGGGAGAGGGTCTGGCGCAGTGAGCAGAGCAGGGGGAGACAGATCCTGTGGATGAGGACAAAGAGCGACACTGGGCACAAAAGGGTGAGGGAGAGGAGAGGGGACGCAGTGACTTGGCAGGTCACTCCCACGGCGCCTTGCTCTGCCTGATAAGGGTGGGTTTTACAGCGAGGATGCTGCCGCAGACACACCTCCGTGCGCACTGCAGAGGCACCGGGGTTTGGGGAAGGAACGATAAGGAACACAATGAATAACTAACAAAGCTCATTTGATGAATGCAGTCATTTGCATTACAGTGCCAGATAGCTTTGCTCCTGGTGGCTGAGTGTCATACCCAGCTACAAATATTATTAGTATCGTTTCAATGACATCTAAGGGTGACAGTAGACTGTATTGAGGGAGAGGTGGTTAGGAAGTTTCAAATTTTGCAGAAGAAAAGGAAGTCTAGAGAACAGCAAGCCAAGCATCCCTCACTTTTGTTTGGGGAAGTTATGGCAGGATTACTAAAATAGGTTTCTTTGAGTTTTGGAGAGTGTATACAAGTAAAGAAAAAATACAGGACAGAACCGACATCACGGTATATATCATGCCTTCTTGTTTGCATTTTGTGACTAACTTTTTTCATACAAATGCCAGAGAAAATGCATGGTAATCAGTGATAGCTTCTATGCATAGGTAATGCCTGTAGGTGCAGTGTCTACACATCAGCAGAGTACTTTTTGTGACTTTCTTGAAGACACAGTCTAAAATGTTAGCACCAGTCAGAGATTTCCTTGTGTCTTTTTTTTGTTTTGTTTTCACTTTCATTCACAATGTTTTCCAGTGAAATATAAATGGATGCATTTTGTGCTATGTTTTGTTCTTCATACCTCATTCCCCAGGAAAAAAAATCCATTACCTTTAATGACAGAGAGACATCACGCAGGTAAAGCATATTTCAATCTTTAGCCTAGCACAAGCAAAGAATATAAAAATCCATGACCCAGAGACAACTGCAGGCTTCAGCTTCAACTCAAGTTATGATCTACCACCAGATCCTGACCTGTATCATCTGCTTTCGCAATGCAAAAAGCCACAGGACATATGGGACTTGTATAATATATCTGAATGTTAATTGCAGAATTTGCATCTGTTTACAATGCGTGGTCTTGATCCTCAGACACAGAAGCCAAGAACACCCCTGATTTAGTAAATAACCTTTCCCTTCCTTGGTGTCCTTTTTCCTTTGTAGTGTTTGTTTCTCTGGTCTTTTCTCCATGGACATTAAGTGGCCTGAACTCATGCGTATTGCACTTTTTATGTGTCTGTGGTTCATATATGTTTATACGCTCTGTATTTCCACTAGCCAATAATAGCTAGTGGCAATGTAGAAAATGTATGTCCTAAGTGTCAGAAGGTGGAAAGGTGGTAAATATCAGCAAAGCACCTCTCTAACTCTTACAAGAGGTCCTTAATCTCTTGTTCTGTGTTGGGTACTTCCTTGCTGGAATATTTCTGAGAAATTACAAAGAAAGTCGTAGAATCATAGAACGGTTTGGGTTGGAAGGGACCTTTAAAGGTCATCTAGTCCAACCCCCCTGCAATGAGCAGGGATATCTTCAACAAGACCAGGTTGCTCAGAGCCCCCCCCAACCTGACCTTGAATGTTTCCAGGGATGGGGCATTTATCATCTCTCTGGGCAACCTGTGCCAGTGTTTCACCACTCTCATTGTAAAAAATTTCTTCTTTATATCTAGTCTGAATCTACCCTCCTTTAGTTTAAAACCATAACCCCTTGTCCTATCACTACAGGCCCTGCTAAAAAGTTTGTCCCCATCTTTCTTATAAGCCCCCTTTAAGTACTGAAATGCCGCAATAAGGTCTCCCCGGAGCCTTCTCTTCTCGAGGCTGAACAACCCCAACTCTCTCAGTCTCTCCTCATAGGAGAGGTATTCCATGCCTCTGATCATCTTCGTGGCTGTGCATGTCAACAGCACCACTCAGCTTGGTGTCATCTGCAAACTTGCTGAGGGTGCACTCAATCCCACTG
>NW_008796051.1:4540230-4557777 GCF_000699145.1 Aptenodytes forsteri
GCCAGTAAAGACTGGCAGTCAACGGAAGCTGAGAGACAGGAGCACCACACTTGAATAGAACTAAAAAGAATTAAGTCTCAGACCTAAGAAGTTTGGGGTTGTCATTCCTAAGAAAGCCAGTGATTGTGGACGATTCCCAGCAGCATGTAAGACAGGAACATGTTTGCACAGCCTGATGAAATGGCCAAGGTTCGCGTTAGCAAGGGCTCCGGCAGTGTGGGGGCAACCTACAGTAATGACCAATCCTTCGCTGACTTGGGGATCAGCATAATAATTTTCTGATTCAGGTTTTACTGTTGTATGATCATGTTTTGTTATTGGTGCTATAAAAGTTAGTTAATAATTTTCTCCATTTCTCTTACGGTTGTAAAATAAAGATACAGAAGAGCAAGGGCTTTTTGGGTTTGGTTTTTTGTTTGGGTTGGGGTTTTTTTGTCAGTGAGCATGTAGATTACGTTTTGGATGTTCAGTTAATGTGTGTAAGATATGATCCGAATCCAAGCTAAATCAGTTTTGAAGTTTGGTAAGTATTTGATCAGCCTACAGAAATACTGAAAGGAGGTAACTGCTGTAGAATTTGAGTATCTTGTAAAGGAAATCAGAAGCCTCTGTAAGAAAACAGAATATGCTTTATGCCAGTGTTTTGTAATACTGTTACGTCTTCAGATTTTTGCAAGTGCATCTCGCATATACTTTCATTCCAGTGAGTCTCCCAGTCCCAACTGGGAGCACAGTAAGGAAGTAATAACAAAGAAACCAGAAATTCTAAGCTATCCCAATCCTTTAAGAAACCTTTTGGCTTTGACATAGTTCAGCAAAAAGTTCATTCATTAGTAGGAAGCATTTTGGTTAAAAACCTGACTTCACAATTTCTGTTTCCAGAAGTAATAAAAGGAACTTCTTAATTGACAAAACATTTTCCCCACTGAGATACCGACTTTCCAATCCATAGTGGTGTCAGAGGGTTATTGGCTGGAGTCTGAAGAGCCTGACTTCCAGTTGCCATTATTCATGTGAGCTGTGACATGTTTTATGCTTTCTGCCTTTAAAAGCCTGTAGTGTGTGTAGATTTATTTCCAATTAAATAAATACAATTATGCATGATTTCTGAAAGTGTGTTCAGAGGTAGAAAGTTTGCCCTCAAAGAGGAAAGAGTATTTATTTAAAGCATTAGTGGCTAGATAGGATCAACTTATTTATCTGAAGAGGCTTATCCTGCTGGTAAGCTGGCTGGGGAGGAAATTCCAGTTGTTGTCCTGGTTTCGGCATGGATATAACTATAACAACGTAACAAAGCTGTGAGATTATATCTGAACAGCACGTCATCTCTTTCTTTCCATTTCCATAACTTACTGCTGGCTTTACTGGGATTCTCCTAGAGCTTAAAATGCTAAATGCATAGAGGCATTTTTTCATTTTGGAGAGTTGTTGAGCGATAACTGTTTTATGGTATTTTTGCGAATAAAACATCATTCTTACAGTTTTCCAAGGTCCTCTACTACTGGAGGCTAATCCGTTGTTACTACATTCAGTTTTCATTCTCACCTCTGTGTGAATGTCCTTTTGTAGTTTAGTCTATTGCCAGTGTCAAACCAAAATTGAGGCATTCTTGCTTATTAATATATTATGAATACACTACACCGCCAACAGAGCTTAATCTTTCACATTGACTCCTAGTCATCTTTCAGAAGTGTACAGAAAGCGAAAATGGGCCACTTGAAACATTTTAACCTGATTGGAAAAAATCTTTTTTCTCCATATCCTTGTAGCTCTCTGGTTAAAATTGTGCAGACTGCTGAGCTGAATATGGAAGCACAAAGCGTTGTTCAGATGACCACCCGTCACTTCGTGGTTACTGATGGGCTTTGAACGAGAGTGCTGTGTGACTGACAGATGCAAAGCAGCACATGCTCTGCTTTAAATTTGGCACTGTCAAAATAGTGAAGTACTCTTGGAGCAAGCCCATTATTGCTAAGGATGTGCAGCATGGCTCCGTGTGTAAAGCTTCATAATTTATGTGAGGGGGGGGGAGGGAGAAAGAGAGAATAAATACGCAAGTAACTGAGAATTATAGGGCTGAATTCACACCTAAGGGTTGGCATGAAAGTGAAGCTGAAGAGGTTTGTTATCCTTAGGGGTGGGAGAGGTCTGGTTTTTAAAGGTACATATTAGGAGTATCTCTTCTCTATGCCTGTGAAGAGTGAGACAATAAATAACGTGCTTAAACTGCAGTAATATAGGTTTGGGTTTGAGTCAAGAAAAACCTTAAAAGAGTAAGAAGTATGGCTTGGAGTTGCTGGTGGGCATCTGTTAGTAGCAGGTTTTGAGAACAGATTAAATAAACTCCTCTCGGGTAAATCCTTGAGACAGGGGTAGATTAGGCAATCATGTGAGGTCTGTCTAGGCCTATTTTTCAATGATTTTACATTGTGTGTGTGTGTGCTGTGCTCATGTGTATGTGTAAGGAAGGAGAAAAAGAAGAGGAGAGAGAATGGTTTTTACTTCATAGGGAACATGCAAAACATCCCTCCATTCTCTGATCCCTTTCTGCAATTGCACATATTATAGGAGCAAAGGAAAAAATGGACAGTTTTTTAAATTTTAGTGAAAGCTGTATCTTCATTTGGTATTCCATAAAGCGTGATGAGGAAAAGTGCAGTGTAGCATCACTTGGAGGTAGAAAGGAGGTTGGAAAGTAGTAAATACTCATTTACATGATTTCATTTATATGAGTATGCTTATTCAGCCTGAGCAGCAAGTTCTTCTGATAGGGCAGAACTTGAGGACTGTGGCTTTATTCTGACCAAACTTCTCATGGCCTAGAGCCAGCAATAGGCAGGGGGAGTGATCGAGTCCCGGACAGTCCCATCCCATGGCCTTGTGATCTCTTGTCTGGCTGCAGCCAGATGTGGCAGCAAGCTCCTCGGGTAGGGACCGCTGCCCTGCCCTGGGTGTGCAGGTGCAGTGTTCTTCGGTTGCCCTCCTCCCCGCTCACCCGGGAGCACCCGCCTGCGGCCTGGGGCAGGGAGCAAACACATTAGCATCTGCGTGACCTTACAGAAGACAACTCCATACGTTTCCTGTCTGAAACTTGGCTGAGGGCATCTGGCCCTAGTTTTTCTGTGTCAGGATGATTCTACTCATTGAACCATGAGCAGCATGTTGTTAAGGAGTCGGTTTGTCAGAAAAGAGGGATCTCAGTTAATCATTTTACCGCTGTCGTAGTCCGTCAATGTTCTGTATTACCTTAGGGATAGAATCCATTAAAAAGGTCGCACATTTAAGTAGGACTCTTCTCCCTGCCGGTGGACCATAGCTGTGAAGTTTCTGTGATCACTGTACATCTGTAAAATGCTATTTTTATGTAGCAGCTGACTGAGACTTCTCTTGCAACAAAATATTTTATATATGGTAGTTTTGTCCCCACCTGCTGGGTATCATTTATTACTTTGCACAAGTGAGTACGTTAATGCTGCGGTTTGAAGGGAAGACAACAGTCTAATTGCTTGTCTTATTAGCCCACTGGAAATAATGGAAGACTATATCACTGAATTGCCATTTAGCTACCATAGCCCTGGGTGTACATAGAGCATGGCATAGCAGAGTTAAATCATTTATTAACTCCTTAACAACATATATTTAATCAGTTTTCTGGTGCTTCAAACCTTGCAATCAATAAATGCCTTTTACTTCCTTGCCCTTAATTAGTGTATGTTTCTCAAGATTGGCTGATTTGTAAGCCGCAAATGGTAGATGGTAGTGAATTCTTTACATCATTAAATGGGACAGTTGTGAATTTTTGTGAGGATACCCTTGTAAGAGAGAACAAAATGAATCTCTCTGCTTGACATGAATCCAGTGACTTTTTTTTTTTGCTGAACCAGCGAGTGAATTATTAAGACTAAAACTTGCAAGGGAGAAATGTCTTGAAATAGGGCAGGGTTCACGGGTATCATCATAGTTTTGTTTCTCCATGTTTGTAATTGAAAACCTGGTGTATTGGCGCAGTCATCTCTTCATACAGAGGGCTCTGCACAGGTGTGGAGTTTCTTAAGGTAGCGCCCACATTTGCATCCGAAATGATGTCCACTGAGGTCTGAAAGCTGGTTCCTTATTTGGATCAGGCAAGAGCATTTGATAAAAGCGCACGTGAGCAGACAGATCTCTTACCAAGATCTAATTATGCAATTTTAGTCAAATCTGAAACAGATGCCCTTCTGCTTACCTATTGTTGAAGCCATTTGGTACCACTCTGATATTACACCGACACCAGCAGGAAGGCCCTCTGTATTCCCCGCTGAATCAGACGCCTTGGGTGCTAATTTAATAACTTCACAGTCCCAGGAACCAAAGGCGAGTTTGCAGCAGACATGCGCGCACCCCTCGCTATGAGGTGAGCTGGCTGCCATGAGGAGGAAGATGCATTTGTTTATGTCAGTGGTGTATGAGAGGGGAATTGACAAGCAGGAGCACCTTAATGGCTTCAAACTACCTGTTAATGATCGTGGCGCTGGTGCCTGCCTGGCAGCCTCAGTCTCCAATTAAGCATCTGCCGGAGCTGGAAGCAGGGCTCTTAATTGGAAAGAAACAGATTCAAAGCAGGTTGCGTCTTCTGCCAAGACAGATTTATCAGTGAAGCCATGCCTTAATCCATTGTAACTCCCTTTCCACCCCCACCTGGCTTTTCTCTCCATGTTCCCCACCACTGCAAGCACAGCCCTAGAGCAGGGCAGGTAGCGGATGGATGCTCAGCACCTCGGGGAGGTTTGGTTCTCTCCTAACCTTTCGCTGACCTGGGGCCCAGTGATGGATGCTGTCCTAATTGCTGACTTTTCTTCCCCCGGACCCTCCACGGCAGGCAAACGCCCATGAAGATATATTGTCTAGTACACATTCAGGAGATCTGTTTGCAGCTATCTTTTACATAGAACTGATTGTTTAATTGCAGATTAAAGATTAATGCAAGTATAATGATTCCATGAGGACACTTCAGACAAAAGCATCCTGCATCAGGCAGCCTGCATCCATTTTTCAATTTGGCCATAAATTTGGCTGGGAATTAAATAGTAAGTAGCCGTGATTGCAACACTGGTCTCTGAAGGCACTCACGGGAATGAAAATAAATGAACAGGCTCTCACACAAAGCATGTTTCATTATGGTCATTAGTGGACAGATCCTCAGCAGGGACTGAAGGTGAAATTGTCTACAAGAAATGTTGGCACATGTCTGATGAAATTGAAATAGTAAGGAAGTGAGTATAAAAATGTTCAGGTCACAGAACCTACAGATGACAAACTTATTTTCTCTGTGCTGTGGGCGTAAGCCACAGGAGGTACAGACATGGAGAGACCCCTGGTATGCATTCCAGCATAGCTATATCTTACCTTTTATAGAGTATGAGCATACTGGGGAAAATGTTTACAATGTCATGAATGCATAATTGTGTATGTTATTTACGTACCAGGAGTTACTACAATTCATTACCCTGGTGATTTTTATGAATTAGTAAGGTTTTGCTTTCTGTTATGTTTTTCAGGTAAGGGCCCTTTTATTTTCCTTAAAATGCCCAGCTGGCTGGTAAGTTGTTTTATTTCTCTTCATTTCTCTTCACTGATGTGACATGCTGTGAACAGAATCATAGACTATTTAGGTTGGAGGGGACGGCTGGAGGCCGTCGGGTCCAGCCCCCTCCCAGAGCAGGGGCAGTTTTGTGCAGGTTGCTCAGGGTCTTCTCCAAGGATGGAGACTGCACAGCCTCCCTGAGGAACCCATCCCAGTGCCTCACCACCCTCGTGGCAAAGCATTTTTCCTGACGTCTGACTGGGATTTCCCACATTTTGACTCGTGTCCACTGGCTTCTGTCCTGCTGCTGTGCATCGCTGGGAAGAACCTGGCTCTGTCCTCTCTGTATCTTCCCATGAGGCTGTCGATGGCATCAGTAAGGTCTCCCTTACCCTCCTCACAGTGCTGGAACCTGTCTTGTGAGATGGGTCTGAGTTCCAGGCTTCTGGGCACTGAAGTTACAAATTATTTCAGCTCAGTTTGGTTAAAACAGCTTTCTGGGGGCTCACCGATATCTTGCGTGGCTTTCGGAAATCTTAGCAGCAGCCACTAGTTTTGAGTGATAAAACCTCCTATTTCTTCTGTGTAAATAGAATTTTCAGTATAATTTATGCTATTTTGAGACTAACTAGCAATCCTAAAGTTAAAATTGTCTTCTTTTTAAAAAGCAATGTATTACAATAAAATATTTACTTTTTTTTCAAGTAACTAAAGGAATCCACTTGGGGTTTACTGAAATGTAACTAAAGGAATCCATTTGGGGATTACTGAAGTGTGTTTGACTGAGCTTGCCAGACTTCCAGTGTAATTAGAATAAAAGTGGTGACATCTTTAAAGATGCTCAGTGTTTTAGGTTTTGTTTGTTTTCCATTAGTTGAAGAGTCAGAAGCATTTGTTTAAAAATAAGGTCCAGTTTGCTTCAGTGTTTAGCAGCTTTTTAGCCTTTTGTTGCATCCTTGAAGTTGCACTTATTTCTGTAACTCGTTAAAGGGGCACTGATTATAGTCTCAAAAACAGAGGTATGATTTAACATCAGCAGTAAGTTACAGAATGAGATGATGACATAAATAATATGCTGATTAAGCAAATTTCACAGTCTTATTGTCAATCTGTTTCTCCTTTTGTTTTATTTTTTTCTGTTTGTTTTTTTTTTGTTTATATACTGATATGCAAACTCTTATAGGCACAGACTGTTGGTTATGCATTCATACAAAGACAGGACAGCAGTTCCCTGATAAATCCACCACATTTTACAGCTGTTAACATGATAATATAATTAATAATGCTAATCTCTGTTTCTTTCTGAACATGTTAGTGGAAATCTACCTGTACAGGCACATGTCCCTGTGTGTGTATGAGAAAGCAGGTACTTTTGGGCAGTAGTGTCTGAGTGGCAATGCAAGCACTTATGTTTTGCTGCATTCCCTGAGAATAGCATAAAAACCAAGGTGGTTGTAGCCGCCCACTGTTATCTTACGATCTGTAGCATCAAGAGAGAAGCATGCTTCATTCCTCCTTTAACCCATTTCACAGTTTTTGGTAGGGATCTCCTTACCGAGCCCCTGCCTGCCTGCCTGCCCAGCCACATGCCTTGTTGGCAGACCTCCCACTCCTCCTGCTCTTAGCAGACTGGTCTGCTCCTGCCTGCAGGATGCTCCACTGTACAAAGCCTTCCCTTTCAAGAGCCAAAAGGGCCACTTAGCTCAAGCTGCATCTACTTAACCGGCCCATACAGATCAACTTGGATACAGAAGTGATGATCATGACTAGGATAAGGCAAGATAAATTAGTACTACCCAGTGCTTCCTCAAAACCCTTCAAAGATCAGGCAAGGAGGACTTTATCAGCAGAGAGGATGTCTGCCTCAGTGCTGGGGAAGGCTTCTGTTATGGTTTTACTTGTTCTGGTGAAGGCTTGATTTCAAGTTGTCTTGTATTTTGATATTCCCAGCAGCCTTGGTGTGGTCTTTTCTTGGCACTGGCAGTCGCAGTATTGACAGCTCCAGCTCTGACACCAGTGAGTCTGGCTCTTGCACATGCACTATCAGAACAAGTAGTAAAACAGTCACACTTGCCTAAATCTTTGCTGGGACTACAGCATACGTATTTATTCCGAGTTTAAAAATGCTTTAAAGTCCAGGAGGAATTGTGTTACTTCTGTAAGGACAAAGCCCTGAAGCATCTAGGAAGACCATGAAATTAGAGCAATTTCTGTGACAGAGGTGTGTAGATACCGCTGTTCTGCTGTAAACCGTAGAAACCTCCGTAACAATGCATGCGACAGTAAGGACTCCATCTCTGTAGTGGGATCCACACTGGCACTTATCTGAAGACTCAGAGATAATGTAGAATAAAGAGAAGAGTGTCTTGCATTGAAGAGACTGGTATGTGAGTTGAAAGAATGGAGCATGATGAGCCTGGGTTATGCTCTGGAGAAAATAAAATAAACAGTAAAATGCAAATGGAAATACCGTGAAGAGTTTCTAAGAAATCAACATTGTGCCCTAGAGAAATAAGAGATTTGTGACTTCTGCTAGATTTGGTTCATGCTGGTCTTCACAGACTGAAACCTGATGTGGTTTGGGGGGGGAATAAGAATGACTGGTCCTTGTGAGCTCATGTCAAAGTTTATATTTCAGGTATTCACCAACTCACTCCCAGTCAACCAGGACAAAGACTTGTCTTTATAATTGGAAATTAGAAAGCCAGCTACTTCATCTGGAGTATTAGCCTTTTTCTTTGATGTCCTACACATTCCCTTTCTATACACAGATGACGGTTCTGGTAAAACTTTAGGGACCATCTAGGTCTACTCCAAATTTGGTGGCTTATTCGGTGGTTAAAAGTTAGCTTACTCTTTAGTAGAGCAAAGTAAAGCAGCACGCAAAGAAAACTCCTCTCTAATACATGGAGAAGTAATGCCCTATGGCATGAGGAATAGGGCCTAGATCCAGCAAACTATTTAGGATCTTGAGTATTTTTTAAATTCTGCATTTTCCATTTCTTTAAGTAATTGGGAGCTTTTGAACCAGCATCCAAGTGTTTTCCTTCTGGGGAAGGAACAAGGAGTCTGTTTGCTAAATAAGCTACAATGAAATCTAGGAAGTCCTTTTGAAATCAGAAGCAGATTAATGTTGAAATATAGCTCAGCAAAGCTATAGTTTCTCAGGTGCTATGTGATCCACCTTACCTGATCAATAAGATTTATTTCTTTTTATTATTCACTTGTCTTTGCTGAATTAGGGCACTGTGATGTGTATTACTAGATGACATCACTGCATTTTTCAAGGATTCTGTGTTTATCAAAGTTGCTGCAATAAAATGCTTTAAAAGGAACAAAAAGGCAATCTGTTACCATACTTGCCAATTTTTTATGATGAACTTCTTCAGAGATGTAAGTATTTTGTAGGTTAAACTTATTAGCAGTCTCCATTTTGGCAGCTGAGATAATAATGGATGCGGAGGTGCTCTTTTTACTTCAGAAGACCACCAGCTCTTTGAATCTATTGCCCTTTTGGTTTTTAGAAGGTAGCCTTACTATGACTAAGTTAGTGCCATACTTCTGGTAGTGAATTCAGAAAGAGGAAGAGAGAAAGAGAAGATAATTCACCCTAGGCATGTTTTATTTGTCTATGTGATTTATTATAAGGTTTTAACGATTCATAGTTGTTAGTAATCTGTTTGTAATTGATCAATAATTCAAGTAGCATAGGGCACAGGCTGTTCCAGTAAGTATCCATGCCTTTACAACAATCACCTTGTATAGATGTGCAAATACAACTCTGATAAGGGCTGTTTGCGTGGACGTGCTAGTACTTCACGTACAGTGATGCTGCACTTAGCGATAACTCCGGTGATGCATACACAGGGCAAGCTGTTAGCGCTGTGAGCAGGCAGAGGATGGCATCTATCTTGCTTCATACATAACGTGAGATTCGCTGAACTAGTTTCAGAAAGATCAGTACTCTTTTCCATCCCGTTGTTTCTTCAAGAAGCTGGTTTGAATACCCAGGGTGAGCTTTCTATTATTAGTAGGGTATTTCTTTTGTACTGAGCCAACAGTGATATTTTATAGAGCGAGCCATCAATCATAGTCCAGCATTGCTTCAAGATAATTTAGTTAGGATGGATTATTAAAGAAAGATTAAGGATGTGTTAAAATAGTTTCTTTTATATTAATAGCACACCTGAAAGATGTGTGGTCATTCCAAGGTGCTCCTATAGGCTATTTATATGAAACAAATGAGCTCTGCATAGTACATCCGTTACGGTCGAACATCTGGAGATATGGAGGTCATGGAGGGAGTTCCTTGGGCAAGAGACAGCGTGTTAGCTGGGGAGAAGGAGACCGAGTTAGGACACAAAGGTGCATAAAAGGAAATATGAAAAAGGTATGAAGCAGAAACAGCTGCAGTTATTCCCATTCTTGGAATCAGTATGTGGAAGGGGAAATCTTCATTACAAGAACTGAGGAGAGAAATTGTATTTTTGCAGCAGGAGACACAACACTAGCACTCCTGCTCTGGGTGGACTGTGCTGAGTGGGAGAGAGCGAGAACAGTGTAGCCCAACAACGTGCTCGCTTTGGCTGTTGATCAAATCTTTCCAAGCGGGCTCTTCCCTCAGCAGCAGCCTTCACGGTCTGCAGGAACCGAAGGAAATACTTGCTTTTCCGTTGGTGGCATTAAGAATATATTGATGAGTGAGGAGCCATGGAATGGGTAAAAGTAGCTAAAATATTAGCTGTCCTAGGAGACCCTGCCAGGGTATCAACATGTAAGCATTTAAATGGGATGGTTTTCATTATCTAGAAAGTGCTTTAGCAGTGGTTTTCTCCCAGATATATGTCTCCCTTACTGCTCTAAATCAATTCCTCAGGACGCAGGAAGCAGGACATGACTCCAGTCTGGAATCGGTGCTGCTCAGGGGCTGCTGAGAGCAAACTCCCTCTTTCCACACAAGTTTCCCGTGACCTCTTGGTCCAGTAAATTCCCCTTGTGGTGCATGGGATCTCAGAGAGAGACTGGGAAAACGGGTTACCCGCTCTAGGAACGCCTTTGTGAGGCTTCTGGCCGTTTTTAATTCGTCATGTGCTGCATGTAATCAAAACAGAAATTGCTCAGATGCTGAAAGATTGGTACCTGATGAAATTGTGACAGGAAATACTTCTAGCTCTGATCTGGTGTTTGCAATGTGTGAGGGAGAGAAATCTGTTCTTGTGGGGTCTTTTATTCACTCTGCTTTCAAGAGCTGGAACAATCTGTCTCTGTGCTTATTTAATTAATGTGATGTCAACAGCGATAATGTGTTAAATAATATAGAATGAGTTGTAAACAAAGCAGGATTTGAATATTCCAAATATACCACAACCAAAATTAGTTGGCCAACCTCAGGGGAAATTGTAGTGCAGAACGTTCTTCTTGGGCTTTGTTTCCTTTTTTATGAACAGTGAATTAGTCTCAGTTTTGAAGCTTCCTGAGATACTACCAGTTTTGCTATCTCACTTTGAGAAATAGCTCACGCTCTCTTTCAAAAAAGAAAAGGGACAAAAAAAGAAAAGAAAAACCAAAAACCCCTTGGCTGTATAAAGCCAGATCCTGAGCTTCAGTATCAGTCTGAAGTGAGACTGGAAGCTGGAAGCCGTGAACAGTGACAGTATTCAAATTAAGCCATTAAAACACTGGAAGGTGATCTTAATTAGCAAACGTCTGCATCTAGTTAGCAAATGTAAGTGAAAGTGAGACTACCTGAATGAAAACTTCTGGTGGCTTGTTAGTGAAGCTATTTTTATTTTATTATACTCTTGCTGGATTTTTTTATTATATATTTTCCTCTCCATGGGTACTGATGCCCAGTTACCCACTAGATGAAATACTAGCTTATTGCGGTCAGTAGCCAAGCTGTCAAGAAATGAAAGTATCAGTCTGAAGTGAGACTGGAAGCAGTCCTGCGTGAACAGTGACAGTATTCAAATTAAGCCATTAAAACACTGGAAGGTGATCTTAATTAGCAAACGTCTGCATCTAGTTAGCAAATGTAAGTGAAAGTGAGACTACCTGAATGAAAACTTCTGGTGGCTTGTTAGTGAAGCTATTTTTATTTTATTATACTCTTGCTGGATTTTTTTATTATATATTTTCCTCTCCATGGGTACTGATGCCCAGTTACCCACTAGATGAAATACTAGCTTATTGCGGTCAGTAGCCAAGCTGTCAAGAAATGAATGAAGCTTGAATAGGATTCATCTGCCCTATTTCAGGCATGCGCCTGGACTTGGGAAGAACAGGGTAAGAAACAGGCACCATCAGAGGGCAGCTGACCTCTTCCTTGACAGAGATAAAATGGATCAGATGCATTGGCTTGAAGTTGCCCTCTTCCCAACTTCGACTTCAAAGGAAGCCTGCAGCCATTAGGCATATAGCTTTGGATATCTAAAAGGCAGGTGAGGTGGATGCTATCATCTCATGTTTGTATGGTATTAGCCTGTGGTAGAATAAACCAGCCAGTCCTCCCAGGCAGGACAGACACAGTGGCCTGAGGAAACCTCCATGCCGCTCTTATGCTTATTTATTCGACCTAAATCCTGCTATTGCCTTAATTACGAGCACTGAGACCTGGCCTCATGTTGAAAAGTCCATCTGCTTTTCTGCCCGCACGGGCACATTTGGCCTCTGTTTATTCTGCTGTGTTTCTGTTTTGCTGCTCTGAAGCAACTGCAGAGAAGAAAGAAGAGAGAATGGGAAAGTTTCTGTTGTATTTTTCATTAATCTGGCAGTTTATCCATCCTGACTATCGTTGGAGCAAAAAAATGATCTTACCTCCTAGAACTCCTGAAGTCTTTAGAGAAAGAAAAAAGGCACCCTTTGCTTTTAATTGTTTTCCTTTTATTTTAAATGAACAGTGATTTGTACCATGGAACAGTAGGCAATCTGTAAGATTAGTCCAAAAGGTGAGCCAGACCTCAAACAAAGGAAATATGAAAGCACTCTGTGGGTTGGTTTTTTTGTGGTTTTTTTCAGATTCTTGCTGTGCCTCAGGCTTGCAAAAGAGTGCAGAAACCCCAACACCTCACTTTCTTAGATAACAGTGGAGGCAACAAAAAGCCTTTTTTTTTCTTTTAAGAGTTTAGGTGCAATACATAGAACTGATGTATGACATGCTGTTCCTTTGTAAAAGTACCAAGAATATTAAAATACTCCCATTAGCAGTGCTTAGCCTCAAGCTTCCTTTAATGATCCTACCACATCTTCTAAGAACTAGAACTAAATTGAGTATGTGACTTCAGAAGGTAGCTACACAGTGACAATTAATGGTTCTTGTCAAAGTCCTGCGCAATCAGTATCCATGAATTATGACATCTAACCACTAGCCCTTTTAATCTCCACTAAAGGTTTTTGGGTTCCTTATTAAAGCATCAATCTGTGGCTCTGATGTGTCCCCTCAAAAGAAAAAATAAACAACTAATCAAGTAGACAGTGTTCTTTGTGGTTTAATTCAAAGGCTGCTGTTGTACATATATTGCATTTATATGCTAATACCAGTTCATCAGACATTTAGACGTGTATTCTTTTCATCTATATTTTGTGTCCTCATTATTATGTCAGTCTGCTGTTGAACTTTCCCTCGTTCTCCATTCAGAGAAAGTGGCTAATACAGTCGGCTAAGTAGATGAAAGAGTTATGGAGATAGGAGTTGGATCCTGCTGTTCTTGTTTTACTCACCAATAAAAGTCGTGCAACTTTAAAAAAAAAAAAAGTAAAATAACTCTTAACAATGATGTGAGCAGCAAAAAGAGCTTATAAGTGGTCCGTAACAAGGATGAACAAGCTTTGCCCTTCTCTACAGGGTTTCTTTTTTTAATGTACTGTATCTGATCCTGGTGCTTTATCTAATTTAGAGAATAACTATAGATGTGCTTGAAACTTGTGAGAGTTAAGAGCTGAGACGCATTTATTCCTAGATTTGATTTAAAGAAGCAAGGCTAGCAGTTCATTTCCCCTTGCTCTCCATCACTCTGCCTCATGAGTAGCTTGTCATTTTTCTGTGTGTACTTTTCTTCCATTTTAGCTTGTGGTCCTGCCATTTTCCATCTAAATGTTACCATCTAGACCAGTTCACATCAGCCAACCTTCTGGCTTACAACACTGAGCCATGGGATACTATGTGATTCAATACAATATACCAGCCAGGTCATTGCCACCAGGATGGGTGGTGGCAGGGGCTGGAAGTAGATCTTCCTCTAACGTGTGGTGTGCCCTGCATTTTGAGTATTACTTTGTCTTGATCAAAGCCCTGTCATGGCAGGTTTGAAGTTTGGGATATTTAGCATGGTTTTCCCAAGTGTGACTCATTCTAAAAAAAGATGGAGCAAATCCCTTGTCTCTTCTCCTTGACTGAAAAATGAGCTCACTGTGACCCTGCGAGGGGGCAGGTAAAATCGAGTTGAAACCTCTTTCCCTGGTGCACAACTGTCATGAAGTCGCAGCAGATACTCTGGTTGTTTTAATCTCTTTCCTTTCTGTTTTCTCCTCACCCTCATCCTTCTCCAACAACATGATAATACTTCTAGCCTCGACTCACTCACATTACTGGATCTACTGGTGATTAATTCTGGAGGCTTTCAAGGCCTGGGTTCATTATTTCATTATTTCTTAAATTTTTTTAAGAGTGGCAAAAGTTTGATTATGCCCAGTAGTCTCAATAGTGAGCTGCTGTCTTTGGCAGAGGACGTTTGGGTGTGGGACACAAGCTTCCATGCACAAGACTTCTGCATAATAGCTGGTGCTAAAAAGCTAACACTTCCCGAGTAGAAAATCTGTAAATGGTTTAACCTTCAAATATATCCTAAAAAGCTTTAAATTCCTCATGAGTTCAGGAAGCTCAGTTCAGCGCTGAATCCAGAAGATCCAAAGCACCTTTGTGATGTGTCTGTTTGTCCAATTTCTCTGAGTGGGTACATTCCTAAACTAAGACAGGAAATTTCTCAGAATCAGGCTTTCACATGTGATTTACAGCCCTAGTCATACACCAATGGGAAAAATGCATTGATACACCAGAATGGAAAAGATGAATAATTTCTTAAAAAGTAAAAGATGGAAACTCTTTTGCATAGATAAGTGCAGAAGAAAGCATTTCACCCTTCAATTCCTGAACGAATTTTAGCATCCTAATTAGAGGATTAATTATCTCTGTAGACTTCATTCAAGTCTTGCAGTTATTTTCCCTATTCTTAATTGGTGATGTGGTTTGACATTACCTTGTGCCAACGTAGTCAATAATATTTTGGAATTAGTTAAACCCAGCTTTAATTGGTATTGTTCTGTAATGGCAACAGATTGATTTTGACACACACCCCCCTCCCATTTCTTTTTCACAGAAACTCCACTTTTGGAGTCTTAGAGAAACAATATCCAATTTTTGATCCATTTTAATGATAGATCCTATCTCCATCAATCAATGAGAAACACTTACTGTGATAACATCTTCTGCAAAGGAAATAAAATCTGTTGTATAACTGGACCTGCAAAACAGGAAATTCTGCCTCAGAGACAGACAAATGGCACTCATACCCCAAATCATGAACTAGATAGAGACGTTCTGGCATATTATAATACTTTCTCATAATCTACGCCTAAGGTAACCCTTCACTGTTCCAACCTGCTGATTCCTTGTTCTTCTCTCTTTCTGGGTTCTTACTCCTTGCTTACACCACCTCTTGCTCTACATGTGCTAACTACCCTTTTGTTAACCTTTGTATAATTAATACAGCTCAGATTAATTCAGAGCAACTGCTGCAGTCCTCGTTTCATTTAAAGTTGCTGTGTCTGTTTTGGATGAGAAGAAAGGCTTGCCTGGCTAAATTCCATGTATATTCCCCAGCTCTCTTGGGCTGTCATTCAGTGATGCAGTAAATGCAACTCTACAGTTCATAAATACAAGAGAGCAAGTTCTGTGACTGCATTTCACTTATTATTGATTGGGTTAAAATTGATCTTCCAGTTTTGTCAAAAAAATGTTGATTGGCTAATTTCCTACCAGCAGGCTTATGCTTAATACCAAATCAGATATCATCTGTCTGCACCATTCTAACTTTATGCTGGTTCAACAGTTGTCTGTTCTCCCACAGTGTCATGTAATTGGCATTGTACCATAAACTTGCTATCATGCACTCTGGCAATACATAAGAAATGTGATTATAATGCAGGGTGATACAACTGTACATATATTTAGGATCAGCAAATTGTGGAACCGCTGCATGACCTTTTCTTGTACGAGATATTTTATCATGTTCTGTGCACTTTACTGTGATGTCTTTAGATAATAGTAGCAATAACACCCTGACTAACTCTATGTTGTGTGTCACTGAAACAGAGAAATGCTCTGTTATTAGATCATTTATTGAAAACAATGGAGATGAGATCAAGACCAACTCCATCTCTCACACTAGAAATGAGACATATTGCATATTCTGATGTTTTCAAAGCCACCTGTTTTGTTCTGATTTTTTTTTTTTTTTAAATGTTCAGTTGCTCCGGTGCCTTCTTAAAGCAGATCCTGAAGGTATGCATCAGCACTAGGACATATGAAGCAACATTTTGATTATTTTTGGTCATCAATCAGATTGCCATTTTTACTGTTTTGATGCAGTTTTATTTTCACTAAGTTTGAGGTAGAGAATCTACTCAGAGCAGAATAGATGAATAATTTCTGCTCCAATAATGCCTGTGAAAGCAAGAGCAATCCAAACTTTTTTATGGTTACATTTATTAAGCACACCTCTTTCCAGTCTCCTTCCCCATGAAATATGCAGTGGGAAACAATTGTGTAAAAGAATAGAAGGCAAAGCTCGAGGACATACATAGTAAGTGTTACAGATATGAAGATTTCTACCATTTCAGGATGTGGAATATGAAATATTATTGATGCCATGTGTAGGTGAACATACTGCCTCATCTATCTTTATTGCTCTTCTTACATGCACAGTTGTTGATCAATACAGCTAGTTCTGACTACTTTAAAATATCATCTTTATTTTCTGATCAGTGCTGCCTAAGGTATTACACCTTGGCAGCAAGTGATTCACTGTGGAAGATTCACAGGTGGAAATGAAGGGTTTTGTACCTCAAATTCTGTGGTTACGGTTTGATTGATTCTCCTCCAACATCTGTCTTTACTACAAAGAAGTTTCTTGTCTTTACTGTTTATAGAACAAACTGCCTGAGTAAGGCTAACACATACATAGGCTGACATCTTCTAAAAAGAGGGCTGGTCGGAAAATATTAGGAAAGCCTGTCATCAAGATGGAGCCCAAATACAAATTGTCGACTTGCGCTTTTTTCTGCATATTCTTGGTGCACATAACGGACATATGTATTTATGTCTTTATTCCAAAGATATCCACTATCATATAATTTGAGAATGTCTTGAAAAATAGTGATGATATGTTGGGCAGTGGAAGGTGTGCCAAGTGAAGTGCAACTAGCCACAATGAGGTCCAGCAGAATGAAGGAACATGTGGCTGAATACTGAGAATGGTTTGCTATTAGGGAATGCTGGTTACGAAGTAAATATGCAGAGTAAGCCCCTTTGCTGTTTCACTTGTAATTAGAGTAGTTTGCAGAATCCTGTTCCAGAGACGTTTTTTCATGGGTAAGAACAAGGCTGATGAACTAGCCGAGTATGATTAGGACCTGTTTGCTACAGAGAAAGGCCTAACTGTAACTCTTGGAAGGCAACGAGAGAGTTTTATAGTTAAATGCAATTCCCACTTTTTCCAAAAAGATAAAATCATTTAAATGCTATACCTTTGCCAGACAAGGTGCAGCTGAGACACAAAGATTGCTTTAGAGCCATAGAATCATAGAATCATTAAGGTTGGAAAAGACCTCCAAGATCATCGAGTCCAACCGTCAACCCAACACCACCATGCCCACTAAACCATGTCCCTAAGCGCCTCATCTACACGTCTTTTAAATACCTCCAGGGA
>NW_008796051.1:4558323-4562699 GCF_000699145.1 Aptenodytes forsteri
AACACAGGATTCGAGGTGCGGCCTCACCAGTGCCGAGTACAGGGGCACAATCACTTCCCTACTCCTGCTGGCCACGCTATTTCTGATACAGGCCAGGATGCCATTGGCCTTCTTGGCCGCCTGGGCACACTGCCGGCTCATGTTCAGCTGGCTGTCGACCAGCACCCCCAGGTCCTTTTCCGACAGGCAAATGTTTTTGTTTCTAAATAGTACAGTAGACAGATGTTTCAACTCTTTGACGAGAGCACTTAAGTTTTTTGGTGTCCTGTTGAAAGATCGGGCCGTGAAAATGAGGTCCTTGGGAAAGGCTTCCAGAAATCTGTCCAATGACAACTTGCACCTTTAAGTTTGTGCAATGTGCTGAAGAAGACAGTATTTGCATGAGTATCAGGAAAAGCAGGTTTTGATTCCTAGATATGAAAAGGAGAGAATATACCGGTAATAGATGCACAGAAAGCAGAAGAGAAGACAGCGGAAGAGAACTGCAGTGTTAAGTTTTCCTGCAGGAAAAGTGCTTACAGCTAGTGTTCCCTGTAACGCTATGAAATCTATGCAGATCAGCTGTACTTGCCTGTGTTTGAGGAAAAGCAAAGATCTATAAATTTACGGTAGTACAGTCATAATGACCAGAGGTTGCAGTGTGTGTACATACATATAATATAAATGACGCATCCATTTCCATTTCAGCACTAATTCCCAGTAAGCCGGTATTCATCAATATATGTTTGCTGGCAGATCAATATCTAATCTGTTTGCCAATTTAATTGTATCAGGAGGGTGCATCAGACTGATAATTTTCTAGTCAGTCGCTTGTGTTAACTGAACAAAAAGGTTAAAAAGTATTTTTACTGTTACAAATTACTGAAATATTTCAATGCAGGTAAAATGCTTTGCATTCTGATCTAACTAAGCAAGCAGAGAGTCAAAGCTGTTATTTATATTAGAATATTAGATATTTTAGGAGTGGAAGATGCATCGTGTTAGATTAATGTAGCTATTTTATTTAAATTTGCATCTACCCAGTAAAGGAGCGGAGATAATTCAGTGCAGGACCACATGAAAAACATGTTACAGCAGCACAACTGGGAATTTGTGTCATATAAATGAAAGGAAGTAGTAGAAAAGATGCTGTAGCAGCTCTTGGCTTTCACTGTGTGAGTAGATGGATGAATGTTTTTGTGACTCCTGAAGCTGGAAGGTTTATGCTGCATTAATGGGAGTGTTTTCGTCTGGTTGCATGGATCAAATCCATCATTTGGCCAGGATGACTAGAGCTGGAAATCTGCCAGCTTTTATATTCTACTATTTAGAAACAAACGTGAAAAAGGCTTTTTTTCAGGTTCTCTGTGCAACTGACATTTTTAAAAGATGATCTGTAAAATTCTCTGAGCTCCTGGGAGGGTATGTGGGAATGGATTGCCAAAAGTAGCTGGCCTCACATGCTCACTCTTAATAGCATTTCCCATTGCCATTGCTGAAGCAGGCTACCTAGGTGGAGGTGGCTGGTCAGAGCCAGTGGGACATTTCTTGCATTCTCTCTATGGTTCACTGGAAAAGTCAGGCTCATTCAAACCTACTGTCACTTTAGATTATTTTTCCTCTTTTGAAGGAATCCAAGGCACTTTGGGGCATCTTTTTCAGAAATTGTTGTTATGACATGACATTTAAAGCTGATTTCAAAATAGTCTTACATATTTAAAAGGAAAACAACCTGCTCTCTGAAGGTTGGGATTACAATGATCATCATGGATATTCTTTATATGTGACATTCTGCAAATTATATATTCTGTTTCACAGAATTACTATATTTATTACCAGAGGAAAATAGATTATTAATTACAGCCAAAGGCTGCTTTGATTAAATATACAATTAATTAGCTATGCTAAGCCCATCCCAAAGCTCCCAATATTTTCAGCTGGATGGTTTTTCTAGTACCTCTAATTAAAATTGTTCTAAAAAGCCACAAGTTAGCTACATGTGCACTTAAACTGAAGTTAGCTCTTCAGTGTTTTGCTGGTTTCTGTATGCCATCTAATTAATCTGTAGTGATTAAATGTACATAAAATCATCTAAAATACAAAGTAATTTGTGCAGATATGGAACAGTGGAGAGCTTTTACTAGTCCTTGGCATAATTGTTTTATCTTTGGAAAATAATTTTGAAAGGCCGCAGATGATAATTGTTTTGATGAAGCAAATGTGGAAAACAGCGTACCAACCAGACACAGTGAAAAAAGCAGCAGCAGAGACTTACTTACAGAGATGGAGGTGTTTGCTTTTCAGTGTGCAGCTTGTCTTTGTTTCTGGAGGTGCAGTCTCCTTGTCGGCTGTCCTCAAAGTTTGGGAATCTCACCTAAATTCCTCTGTGCTGTCTGGCGGTTTGCATCCCACTCCTGTTTTGATGAACTGACTGTTGTGTGGCTAGGAGGTGGCTTAGAGCTACCTTTTCCTTCATAATTTATGAATAAAGTTAGGGTTGAGTTTTCCAATGGGACCAAGAAAGCGAAGAGCTCCTACAAAATCCACAGGTTTTGGGTTTTTGTGTGCCATCAGTACTCTTGAAATCTCTCTTTCTCATTACTGCTGAACTATTTTCAGCGGAGATCTCTTGAGAAATTAGTTTGTAGATAGTGAAACTTTCCTTAAAGGGGACAGGGTGTTTGTCTTTTGGAGCCCAAATGCCTGGGATTTTTGGCAGCTCAAGGCATGTGTGTGGGCATGCATGGGGGTAGCAGACCCTTTATGTCACACTAGTGAAAAATTAAAGAAATAAAGACCAGGGTCAGGGGTGGGTTGTCACTGGCTGGATGTCATTCCAGAGACTGGAAAGGCAGCCCTGCAGGTCACGGCAATGAGCAAGGAGGGGATTAGAGCAGACATGTCCAAGTGCGCTTTCCTCAGGGAGGTGCCTCGTCTTGTGTCCCTCACCACCCACTTCTGCATTTGTCCTTTTCCTCTAGTGGCAGCAGAGCTACCCAGAGCACACTAGCTTATGGCCCTGTGGTTAGAGCAAAGTCCCATAAAGGTTTGAGCCCTCCAGACTGTGGAGTGCCTTGGATTCAGATCATCTGTTTCCTGGTGGACGCTCCAGCTGTGAGGCTATCATTTTATCAGATCCGTGAGCCTCAAGTGGTGTGGTCGCTTGCCACAAGGTGTGGGATCACATGGTAACATTCTGTGGCTTTGTTGCTTTTTTTCTAATTCTCGTTTGTTGTCTTCTGTCTTTGTTTTCTGTGTGGTTCCCTGTGAACAAGAGGGGGCAAAGTTGCAAGTGATTTTTTAATGGCAAAAATATTTATTAACAGAAAGGTCAGAGAGAGGCTACAGGGGAGGGAGGTAGAGGCAGCATGGAAGGAAATTTGATTTCGTAGCTGAAGGTGGAGACAAGCAGTGTAAAGATAATCTCCAATGTCCTCCAATGGAACTTTAGTTTACAATTAGACCATTCTGGAATATAAGCTGCTCTTCTATCTTAGTCCCTCTTCTTCCTTCTCCTCCTGAAGGCAGCAAAATTACTCTGGATGGCTTTGATGAAGTTGCTGCAGGGTGAGGAATATAAGATCCAACACAAGGAAGAGCTCTGCATCATAACAAAACGATACATACCGTCTCCAGAAGTATTGCCTTACCTCTCATAAGGCTTCATACCTTTTTGCTCTTTTTTACCCATTGTCAATTCCTTTCGCCAAAAAGAAAGCACACCTTTGTTTGGAGTAATGTTAGTGTTCGGAAAGCTCATCCGAAATATGCCACAGGAGAAGTAGCAACTCGATGTTTGAGTTCCTAGCTGGATGCTGGATCATCCCTATCATGTCTCTGCACAGATAGTTTGTCATAGCACAGTCTGTGTCCTAATCTCATGTTTTTAATGTGTATGAGCCGCCAGCTTTTAATGGTACATTAGCTTAATTTGTACTTGGCAAAAACAATGTTGCAGTTTTGCACATCTTGGTCTATAAATATCTTTCTACTTCAGGCCACAATATTATGGCCTCCCATCAAATATGCCTCTAACTTTTTTCACAAAACTTTTTTTTTTTTTTAAATTAAGATTAATTTTACGTGTCACAAGCCTTGTTTTACATGTGCGTTCCAGGGGGCTAGTTAGTGTATACAACAATATATATTCTAGCTTTTTCTATTTATCCTGAGGACTTCTCCAGTCCATTCTTTTCACACAGAAGGGAATTTCTGAATGTGTCAAATGTCCTGTGAACGGTGGTTTAAAAGCCTTTCTCATGCTGCGTGACAAAGAACAGACTCCAAGCACAAACAGGCATATGCTACATGTCACAAGTTAAAAGCAAACCAACGTAGTAGTGTCCTGACCCAGCTGTATTCATGTTCTATAAGCGGCTGGCAGAAGTCTCTCAATC